>NC_137881.1:37435600-37658100 GCF_963924005.1 Protomyctophum bolini | reverse complement strand
ATAACGCGTTAACTTTGACAGGCCTAAAATATACACAACATAATTCAAACCCTTTCATTCTGATGTGTGTGTAAAAGCTGGTCTATGTTTTAATCTCTGGTGGTGGTGGGCTTTTTGTAATTTATTGCTGAAGTTACCATAAACAGTACATGTATAATTCACCTCAAACTATCTCAGAGTACAAATCAACATTTCACCTTATTTATGTTAAGGTCACTGCTATCCATTGTGCAAGTCCTGTCTGTCATTTACATGTACAGCTCATGTAAATGACATGTCCTTGAGATGAATGGGAATGTCTCTCCCTCTTGTTATTCAATTTGGACCATTGGGCATATCTGGGGGAGGAGGGAGGGTGGAGGACAGTATATTCGACTGTGATTGGTGGATAACTATTGTTCTATTTGGCCAATCATATCAAAGCAGTTAGTGGTTCCATCTCAGGCTCTCTGGTATAAGAAGACTTGGTCTGTGTCATTTATACACAACTCCAAGATATCAATCATTTCTGATCACATCTGACTGTGTACTCCATACTTCAGCTAAAGATGAACTCTCTCCACCCCACTAGGGACATGTCTGCTGAACAGGAGGAGCCCAAAGACCTTGGTATGTTAAATATTAAGTAGCCACTTAATTCCTATATTTTTAGTCATGCAATGTAGTAAGGTCATCTAGCTGTCTTTCTACCTATCTCTTTTGTATTTGTTTCCAATTCAGTGTTGCATCATCAGCATGACTGCCCTGGCCTACCAGAGGTGAATGAACAAAGAAGTTTGGCAAAGCAAAAACACCACTGCTGTGAGGAAACAGTTTCCTTCTATCTCCGCACTTAAATCACACCAGGTAATTCATACTGGAGAGAAACCCTATGATTGTGGACAACACTTCTCTCAAATGGCAAACCTTAAAAGTCACCAGAGAATTCACACCAGAGAGAAGCCCTATGGATGTGATCAGTGTGGACAATGCTTCACTCAAATGGCAACCCTTAAACGTCACCAGAGAATTCACACCGGAGAGAAGCCCTATGGATGTGATCAGTGTGGACAATACTTCACTCGAATGGCAACCCTTAAAAGTCACCAGAGAATTCACACCGGAGAGAAGCCCTATGGATGTGATCAGTGTGGACAATACTTCACTCGAATGGCAACCCTTAAAAGTCACCAGAGAATTCACACCAGAGAGAAGCCCTATGGATGTGATCAGTGTGGACAACACTTCTCTCAAATGGCAAACCTTAAAAGTCACCAGAGAATTCACACCGGAGAGAAGCCCTATGGATGTGATCAGTGTGGACAACACTTCTCTCAAATGGCAAACCTTAAAAGTCACCAGAGAATTCACACCAGAGAGAAGCCCTATGGATGTGATCAGTGTGGACAATGCTTCACTCAAATGGCAACCCTTAAAAGTCACCAAAGAATTCACACCAGAGAGAAGCCCTATGGATGTGATCAGTGTGGACAACACTTCTCTGAAATGGCACACCTCAAATGCCACCAGCGAATTCACACTGGAGAGAAACCCTATGGATGTGGCCAGTGTGGACAACACTTCTCTCAAATGGCACACCTCAAAAGCCACCAGAGAATTCACACTGGAGAGAAACCCCACGGATGTGATCAGTGTGGACAACACTTCTCTCAAATGGCACACCTCAAAAGCCACCAGAGAATTCACACTGGAGAGAAACCCTATGGATGTGACCAGTGTGGACAACACTTCTCTCAAATGGCAAACCTTAAAAGTCACCAGAGAATTCACACCAGAGAGAAGCCCTATGGATGTGATCAGTGTGGACAATGCTTCACTCAAATGGCAACCCTTAAAAGTCACCAAAGAATTCACACCAGAGAGAAGCCCTATGGATGTGATCAGTGTGGACAACACTTCTCTGAAATGGCACACCTCAAATGCCACCAGCGAATTCACACTGGAGAGAAACCCTATGGATGTGATCAGTGTGGACAACACTTCTCTCAAATGGCACACCTCAAAAGCCACCAGAGAATTCACACTGGAGAGAAACCCCACGGATGTGATCAGTGTGGACAACACTTCTCTCAAATGGCAACCCTTAAACGTCACCAGAGAATTCACACCGGAGAGAAGCCCTATGGATGTGATCAGTGTGGACAATACTTCACTCGAATGGCAACCCTTAAAAGTCACCAGAGAATTCACACCGGAGAGAAGCCCTATGGATGTGATCAGTGTGGACAATACTTCACTCGAATGGCAACCCTTAAAAGTCACCAGAGAATTCACACCAGAGAGAAGCCCTATGGATGTGATCAGTGTGGACAACACTTCTCTCAAATGGCAAACCTTAAAAGTCACCAGAGAATTCACACCGGAGAGAAGCCCTATGGATGTGATCAGTGTGGACAACACTTCTCTCAAATGGCAAACCTTAAAAGTCACCAGAGAATTCACACCAGAGAGAAGCCCTATGGATGTGATCAGTGTGGACAATGCTTCACTCAAATGGCAACCCTTAAAAGTCACCAAAGAATTCACACCAGAGAGAAGCCCTATGGATGTGATCAGTGTGGACAACACTTCTCTGAAATGGCACACCTCAAATGCCACCAGCGAATTCACACTGGAGAGAAACCCTATGGATGTGGCCAGTGTGGACAACACTTCTCTCAAATGGCACACCTCAAAAGCCACCAGAGAATTCACACTGGAGAGAAACCCCACGGATGTGATCAGTGTGGACAACACTTCTCTCAAATGGCACACCTCAAAAGCCACCAGAGAATTCACACTGGAGAGAAACCCTATGGATGTGACCAGTGTGGACAACACTTCTCTCAAATGTCCAACCTTAAACGCCACCAGAGAATTCACACTGGAGAGAAACCCTATGGATGTGATCAGTGTGGGAAGAGTTTCACTGTTTCAAGCGAGCGAAAACGCCATGAGCGCACACATATGAAAGATAGATCTGTTTAGTGTGAACAGTATGACAAGAGCTTCATTATAGAAACACCAAGTTGATTAATTGCCAGCTTAACATACTGTTGACCTGTTCTTTTTAGTGGTATTTCTTATTCACTGTGTCAAGAGTTCTCAGACAATATTAGAACAGAAAAGTATGGTGTGTTGGAGTCTGGTAGAGCATATGCCATTTACCCCCCCCCCCCCCCCCCCTGCATCGATCTATCTACATAATTTGCTTCATTGCATCTGATTTGTATTATTATTATGATACTGATTAAAACGGTTATATTATTTGCTGTATTTAGATGAGCTTCATCTCAGAGGCTGTTCACTTGTTATACATTATTTGTAGACCACTTGGAAGATAATAATAAACCTTGGACCACTGACTAGAGAACAGAACATTTGTGCCCAAAACAAGTTCTGGAGTATCAAACCAACTTTGAGTTTTGATCTGTGTTTTAATCCCTGGTGATGGTGGGCTATTTGAGAATGTAATATGATGGCTGAAGTTACCATAAACACAGTAGGCCTACACTGATAGTTCACCTCAAAGTGCCCAAGTGTAATGCTTTATGCTTTATGGTGTCGTCCACTCACATTTAACAGGTTTTTTCGATTGAGTTGTACTTGAAATGTACTGTATTTCTGCAAACTGTTAAATCAATCAATCAAAAAACCCTAAACTGCTGTCCATTGTGCATGTCCTGCTGTCATTTACATGGATATGGTAACTATTCATGTCGAGTGTGAATCTACTCCCTCTTTGTTATTCAATGTGGATCCATTGAGCATAGCTGTGAAGAGTAGGGAGGGTGGAGGACAGTATGTTAGACTGTGATTGGTGTTGAGATGGTTCCATTGTTCTATTTGCTGTTGAACTGTTCTTTTTTTATTATTATTATTATTTATTTTTAGTATTATTAGAACAGAAAAGTATGGTGGTTGGAGTCTGTTAGATCCGGTTGTTTTCTTTGCCATTTATTGCATCTGACCCAAACAAACATTAAAGGGATTGTGGCATTTAAAAAGTGTTTGTAATAATTATGTCCTTATTTCTTATTTTCTGAGCTCAATTGCACCCCAAGTGCACTTTTAACATTCCGTTTTCTGGCTCAAACAAGTGTCCACCGAAAATCCACTCAATGTTCAAATTTCAGGTTGGGGGGGGGGGGGGGGTGTAGCGAACCAGGTTGGACAAAGAGGTTGAAGGCCGACTGATGATGTGAAGTTTCTTTAATAGATCATCGTGAAAACTAAAAGCAAGGCACAAACATATAATCAATACAGGAAGAAATATTCAATAATGTGAGGCATTCATATAAACAAATAAGTTTACAATTAACCAATAAAAGTTTCATATCAAAACATAATACCATATAAACAAACCAATAAAACAAGATCCCACAACAATATGACACAAACCAATAACCATAAAATGACATTCACCTTGTTCCCTCTCCAGCTAGGTGCTAACTTGTTACCAGGTGTCCCAATATCATGATGTCACTTGACCATGCCATTCTCCAGGAAAGTCACTAAAACCAATAAATCAATAATTAAAATCTGGCAGTTCCATTTCCATTTCATTTGTTATTTCATTTGTCTGCACTCACTTGATCCTTTTGGTGTTCCATTTCATCCTGTTGGTGAGGTTAGGCTTAGCTTTCCATGATCATGGTTTGGAGCACATGAAGAACAAACATTTACTCCCTGACTGATGCATGCTGGGCTTTATCAGACAGTATGAGTGAGCAAGCTTCCTGTTTGCCCACATAGCCTTTCAAAGTAAGAGCCTTTCCTCCATTTCCATTCTGGGGTCCGTTACACTCCCACCAAATCATTTAGTGCTTTAAAAACATGTTGCATAAATCAAAAATGATTTACATGAAATTACGTGACCCGATATTCATTTAAAATAATCGGCAGGAATGGGGCCTGCAGTCTTTTCTCCCACCTTAAGTGGGCCACCCTCATCAAAGAAGGCCTTGAGGGGACATGGGTTGTAGGATAGCAGTGCAATTCTGTTGCCCACTAGCTCCAACTCTTCACATAACTGCAGAGTGGTGAACTGAAACATGTCACATGCTGCCGTCTCGGCCTGCATTGTGTCATGGATCGTGAACTTGTCATCTTTAAAGATTTCCTTTGGGTGTTCAAGTTGGTTGGAAGCGTGATTATTAGGTGAACTGGGTCTCTCCTTGGGCAGGGACATTTTATTATGTCCTTGACTGGTCTCAATGGAGATGGTTGGAAGAAACCCCTCAGTGGGAATGCAGTCGCACAGATCTTTGATGTCTGCGAAATCCAGACAGGTCGACGAGCACCCCAAAGCAGCTTGAACCAAGTAGGGCTCACCAATCTCCTCCGGAATGACCACATCTCCTTCTTTGTGGATCGTGCCTGGCCTCAACCGGCATGACAGCCTCCTTTTGGATAGCCTGGCTGCAGACCTCCAACCTAGCTTGAGGTGCACTCACTTCCTCCTCACGTCCCTGAGCTTCCAGTGCCAGCCCCTGCTGCTCTTCCAAATCCTTCCGTTTCTCTGCTTCACCTTTTTCTATTATTTCCTCCATAAAGGTGGTGTGATACTTCTTATAGCAGTCATAGACTACATGAAATGCATGTAAGATGATATCACAGACATTCTAGCGCTATTAACAAAATTGGGAATATAGCAAGGAGAGTCACAGAAAAAGTGAAATCAATAGTCACTTCTCCAACGGACAAGTACAATTTTAATGTAGGCCTACTTTAATGTATAAGGTACCATAATGTAGGCCTACTATACTGTTCTGTGCAATGCTGTACTGTACCAGACTGTCATACTGTACTGTACCGTACTGTACCAGACTGTCATACTGTACTGTACCGTACTGTACCAGACTGTCATACTGTACTGTACCGTACTGTACCAGACTGTCATACTGCGCTGTACTACTGTAACATACTGTCCTGTACTGTTGCGCCCGTGTGTGTGTGTGTGTGTGTGTGCGTGCGTGCGTGCGTGCACAATGAAAAGGGGAGGGGTCGGTGAATGGAGAATTTGTGACATAGTTGTGCAGTGAAATGTTGCGCAATGGCAGTGTGTCAGACAAAAGTAATATTTGTACAGAAACTATGACAGTTGTGTGGAAGCAATGTATACAGTGCATATGGATTTGGGTGGCATTCAGGATTTTCTGTGCATGGAAAGATGTGTGCTTCAAGGAAACAATTACACACCTCGAAACCTTGAATTCACTGAGATTGTGTTTAGTGTTTGTCGCATTCCTGATTCGAGAATTTGACGACCGGCAGATAGGCTTATATATATGTAGAAAATTAATTAGCTAATCATCTAATCACAATTATTTGAGATAATCACTTATTCTTTGCATAATCGTCAATAATTTCTATGTTGGAAAAATGTCTGTACAAGGTCTGTAACATTTTTTTCTAAAATGGCAGAAATAGCAGAGCTACAAGCTTAAGACATGGCATTTGTGGCATGCTGTAAGCTTTTGTACTTTTGTTTTGTTTTTCTCATTGAATTTTTAATTGTTTTCTGAACAAGAACACAGCATAGTCATTTTACAGTATACAAAATTGAACTCAAAACATTCACTCTCACACGCATACTCGTGTGCACGCACACACGCGCACACACGCGCGCACACACACACACACACACACACCATCACCTGGTCAGTAAGTCTTTCAGGTCCGATATTAGGTCTGTCCACATTGAAATTCTGCAATTTTGGGCCTGATTAATCCTTGCCGATGACAGTTCCAGATAAGCAATGTCCAGAAAGCTTCGCAGCCAATGTGTTTTTGAATCATCATGTGGGGGATTCCAGCGTTAATTGGGCTATGATCTTTTTGGCTGCCGTAAGTCCAGCCAACCAGACCTTGCAAGAGGTAATGTTGTATATATTTTATACCATCCAGGAGAGTAAATGTGCAACGGCAGACAGGATTGGATGTTCCATGAGTAGTTTATTCAGAGTACAGCACAGCAGTGAAGCGTAGCATAAGCTCACCTCCGACGGCGAATGCCGTCGGAGAGAATGACCCCCTTTACAATGAAAACCAACGGCCTTAAAACAGAGTCACCAATACACATTGTTCCAGACTGGCATTGGCCCCTCCCAGGAAGGTAAATCACTGTAGGCCTTGATCAATTGTTCTTTAGGTGTGATAGAGATTTAAATAGCAGATGCATCCAGAGTGATGCATATAGAGTGATGCTAAGTTTACTATCACACCATGGCCAGGCCAAGTACTTGACTATGCGTGTTTTCTTTCAAACTTGCAGCCAGGCAGACTACAGAGTCCAACAATTGGTTCACACATATGTATGAATTATTGATTCCAGATACGACATTCCCCCCTTTTAGCAGACTCACCGTCTGCTAAATACAAAATGTGGAACAATAATTCCCTTACACCCCCCTTGACCCTCAGCTTGACAATACACATTCAAGAAACCAAAAAATAACAGCATTACAGTACAGAACTTCCCAAAAATGGTTTTCAAACAGACATCCATACGTGTGAATAATGGGAAAATGATTAGTACAGTTAACTGACATTAAACAAGACATATGCCGCTTTCAGCTCCATTTTACAAGAGCACTTTTTTGATATGTAATAACCTACATGATTTTACTACTAAACTCTGCTATTCCAATACACAATATCAGCTAAGTCCCGGACTTACGTCTGACCAAGATCACCCAGTGGTGACCCAAACATTGACGCGCCAGAGTCTAACAATAATAACACATATCTCTTCATATCCCTAGGAAAATACGTCCTCATTGATTCATAATTAGGCTAAATGACTCAACTTATCTAATTATACGACAAACACATACCAACATGAGGCCTATTATAATTCATGCTGAAAACAAACGAGACGCACAATTTGTAATCGGTGAAGGAAAGTTCGTCTCCCCTCTGAATTGGACAAAGGAAAGTTCTTCATGTATGCTGCTCTTTCCAGTTTACCTCGAAATGTTCGCTCAGCTGCACGGATCAAAGTTCGAGAGTCTGCACTGCTGTTTTTTCGCTGTCCTCGTCATCATCTCTTCTCTCCCCCCTCCCAACTCTGTTCACAACAGAGATGGGACGAAAAAGAAAAGCAAACACCGTCATCACAGACCCCTGTCTGTGAAGGCCCTCAGCTTAGGTCGGTCAATCAGCCACTGCTGCGCCGTGCTGCGTCTCACTGCTCCCTGTCGTCCTCCGCCGCCAGTGCGCTGATGCAAAGATGCAGGTCTCCGCCACTCGCAGCCGCTCCCCGTCACCCCGCTGTCGATGCAACCGCTTCCGTCCATCTCCTCGCAGGGCAGAGCCGTGACTCAGTCCGTAGTTGGTTAAGGCCTCCACCTCCACGTAGACGCACTGAACGTCGGATCACGCTTCTCCACCGTCGCTCCCAAAAAACTCCCCTCCCTCTTCGCAGGTCCGTTTTTATTGTGCCGTAGAATTATCCACGCCATCAAAACCACATCGGGCGCCACTTATGTTGTATATATTTTATACCATCCAGGAGAGTAAATGTGCAACGGCAGACAGGATTGGATGTTCCATGAGTAGTTTATTCAGAGTACAGCACAGCAGTGAAGCGTAGCATAAGCTCACCTCCGACGGCGAATGCCGTCGGAGAGAATGACCCCCTTTACAATGAAAACCAACGGCCTTAAAACAGAGTCACCAATACACATTGTTCCAGACTGGCATTGGCCCCTCCCAGGAAGGTAAATCACTGTAGGCCTTGATCAATTGTTCTTTAGGTGTGATAGAGATTTAAATAGCAGATGCATCCAGAGTGATGCATATAGAGTGATGCTAAGTTTACTATCACACCATGGCCAGGCCAAGTACTTGACTATGCGTGTTTTCTTTCAAACTTGCAGCCAGGCAGACTACAGAGTCCAACAATTGGTTCACACATATGTATGAATTATTGATTCCAGATACGACATTCCCCCCTTTTAGCAGACTCACCGTCTGCTAAATACAAAATGTGGAACAATAATTCCCTTACACCCCCCTTGACCCTCAGCTTGACAATACACATTCAAGAAACCAAAAAATAACAGCATTACAGTACAGAACTTCCCAAAAATGGTTTTCAAACAGACATCCATACGTGTGAATAATGGGGAAATGATTAGTACAGTTAACTGACATTAAACAAGACATATGCCGCTTTCAGCTCCATTTTACAAGAGCACTTTTTTGATATGTAATAACCTACATGATTTTACTACTAAACTCTGCTATTCCAATACACAATATCAGCTAAGTCCCGGACTTACGTCTGACCAAGATCACCCAGTGGTGACCCAAACATTGACGCGCCAGAGTCTAACAATAATAACACATATCTCTTCATATCCCTAGGAAAATACGTCCTCATTGATTCATAATTAGGCTAAATGACTCAACTTATCTAATTATACGACAAACACATACCAACATGAGGCCTATTATAATTCATGCTGAAAACAAACGAGACGCACAATTTGTAATCGGTGAAGGAAAGTTCGTCTCCCCTCTGAATTGGACAAAGGAAAGTTCTTCATGTATGCTGCTCTTTCCAGTTTACCTCGAAATGTTCGCTCAGCTGCACGGATCAAAGTTCGAGAGTCTGCACTGCTGTTTTTTCGCTGTCCTCGTCATCATCTCTTCTCTCCCCCCTCCCAACTCTGTTCACAACAGAGATGGGACGAAAAAGAAAAGCAAACACCGTCATCACAGACCCCTGTCTGTGAAGGCCCTCAGCTTAGGTCGGTCAATCAGCCACTGCTGCGCCGTGCTGCGTCTCACTGCTCCCTGTCGTCCTCCGCCGCCAGTGCGCTGATGCAAAGATGCAGGTCTCCGCCACTCGCAGCCGCTCCCCGTCACCCCGCTGTCGATGCAACCGCTTCCGTCCATCTCCTCGCAGGGCAGAGCCGTGACTCAGTCCGTAGTTGGTTAAGGCCTCCACCTCCACGTAGACGCACTGAACGTCGGATCACGCTTCTCCACCGTCGCTCCCAAAAAACTCCCCTCCCTCTTCGCAGGTCCGTTTTTATTGTGCCGTAGAATTATCCACGCCATCAAAACCACATCGGGCGCCACTTATGTTGTATATATTTTATACCATCCAGGAGAGTAAATGTGCAACGGCAGACAGGATTGGATGTTCCATGAGTAGTTTATTCAGAGTACAGCACAGCAGTGAAGCGTAGCATAAGCTCACCTCCGACGGCGAATGCCGTCGGAGAGAATGACCCCCTTTACAATGAAAACCAACGGCCTTAAAACAGAGTCACCAATACACATTGTTCCAGACTGGCATTGGCCCCTCCCAGGAAGGTAAATCACTGTAGGCCTTGATCAATTGTTCTTTAGGTGTGATAGAGATTTAAATAGCAGATGCATCCAGAGTGATGCATATAGAGTGATGCTAAGTTTACTATCACACCATGGCCAGGCCAAGTACTTGACTATGCGTGTTTTCTTTCAAACTTGCAGCCAGGCAGACTACAGAGTCCAACAATTGGTTCACACATATGTATGAATTATTGATTCCAGATACGACAGTAACATAGAATCATCGTTTAACAGGTGTACAATCTGTCAAAGTCCTTGTAACTCTTCCCCAAAACTCGTAGATTGATTGATTGATTGAAATCTTTATTAACAGTTTGCAGAATTACAGTACATTTCAAGCACAAACTCAATACAAAGACTGTTAACTGTGAGTGGACGACCCAATTAAGCCTTACACTTGTTTACAACAGGGTCCACATTGTTCAATTCATCAAAACATTTAGAGACAAACAAATAGACACTTCTATGTAGTTAAAGAACAGAACAGGAATTCATCATATAGGAAGCGAAAAGGGAAAAAAAAATATATATACAGTGAGGGGAACAGGGGGATAAAAGAAAAGAAAACGAAAGACAGGGTGTAGGGCGCCTGCACACAACACCATGCGTTGATGCCATGTGTGCATATGTGCAGGCACCCAACACCACGTCCATACAAAAACATAGTACAATCCATAGTACAAAGACAGAGTGTAGGGCGCCTGCACACAACACCATGCGTTGATGCCATGTGTGCATATGTGCAGGCACCCAACACCACGTCCATACAAAAACATAGTACAATCCAGATACAAATTCAGCTTTTACAGAGGCCAGTTTCGAATTGCAGCCATCCGTAGGTGCCCTTTGAGAGCAGTTTTGAAGGAGCCAAGGGATTCACATGTCTTAATGACTGTTGGTAGGGCGTTCCACATTTTGGTCGCATAGGAGCGAAAAGAATTTAGTCCCTTGTTTGTGCCGAATCTGGGTTGTACATGGTTTGTTGCACTCCCTCTGGTGTTGTGGGTGTGGACTTCGTTTACATTAAGGAAGTATTTAGACAGGTACATGGGTATCTTGGTGGTGTATCTAATCTTGTGGACCAGACCCATTGCAAGATGCTGTACTCTGTCGTCGACCCTAAGCCATCCCAGCCTGTCAAAGTGGGCAGGGGTGAGGTGGGTTCGGGGGGTGAGGCCAAGTAGGAGCCTGACCAGTTTGTTTTGGGAGGTCTGGAGCCTTGTTTTAAGGGCCTTTGAGGTGCTGTGGTACCAGGAGGTGGATGCATAGTCAAAGAAACCTTGTACAAGGGCTCCTGTTAAGGTCTTCAAGGTGTTTTTGTCGACCAGTGAGGAGATCCTGTAGAGGAATCTTGTTCTTTGATTGACTTTTTTGATTACGTTGGTGGCCATCTTATCACCGGAAAGATTGGCCTCCAGGATGGAACCTAGGTAGGTAATTTGATCCTTCCGTGTGATAATATCATCACCAACTCTAACCAAGAAGCCATCTGCCTTTTTGAGATTACTATTTGATCCGAAGAGAATGGATTCAGTTTTTCCCAGGTGTAAGGATAGTTTGTTATCAGCGAGCCAGGTGCAGATTCTACCGAGTTCAGAGCTGAGGGTCTTTTCAACCTGCAGTTTGTTCCTGTCCGAGACCAGCAGTGCTGAGTCGTCTGCGAACAGGAACAAGTTGCAGTCACAAGCTGAAGTCATGTCGTTTACATATATTAGGAACAGTAAAGGCCCTAGTATGCTTCCTTGTGGGACGCCACAGCTCACTGGGAGGGGGGGGGACAGTGTTCCGTTCACTTCCACCATCTGTTCTCTCCCCTCCAGGTAGGATTGCATCCAGCTCACTGATGTGCTATCAAAACCAATAGCTTTAAGCTTGTTAACCAGTATGGAGTGGTTCACGGTGTCAAAAGCCTTTTGGAGGTCCAGCATGACCATGCCGCAGTATTTTCCAGCATCCACCTCGTGTTTGATGTGGTCGCTCAAATAGAGAAGGCATGTGTCAGTGGAGTGGGATGTTCTGAAACCAGATTGGAACTCGTACAACAATTTATTAGTGGCAAGATACTTTTCAACCTGTTCATAGACTATTTTTTCCATCACTTTCGAGATGGAGCTTAGAATAGAAATAGGGCGGTAGTTGCCGGGTTCTAATTTGCTCTCTTTTTTGTACAGGGGGGTTACTTTGGCCAGTTTAAAATCTCTGGGGACCTGTCCTTGTTTGATGGAGAGGTTAACTATGTGGGTGATGACTGGAGCTATGGAAATGGCTGAGTCTCTGAGAAATTTGGAGGGAATATTGTCATGGCCAGTGGCCTTGTGGGGTTGGAGGGCACTCAGTTTCTTAAGTACCTCCTCAGTTGTTACCATTGTCATTTTAAAATCATCTTTACAAACACCTAGGTTTTTGTAGAAGCCTTTGATGTGCTCTACACCAAAACGCCCAGAGTGGGAGGGCAGTTTGTTAACCAGCATTGTTGCAATGTTTGTAAAGAAGATGTTCAAGTGATTGGCTACATCAACCTTGTCAGTGATGAGGGTGTTATTTGATTTGATGTTTATGTTAGTAAACCTGGTTTTAAGTTTCTGACCACAGCCTAGTTGGTTGTTTAGTAGCTTCCAGAGCTCCCGAGGATTGTTTTTGATTTCCTCGGCTTTATCATTGATAAAGTTACTTTTGGCTGATTTGGTCATGGCAATTACACCGTTTCTTAGCTTGTTACATTGGGTTTTAAGGATGCACAGTTTGGTTTGGAGATCACTGTCGAAGCGCTTAGCTAGCTTGGACTTGCATTTAAGAAGTTCAGAGCATTTGTTGTCTCTGGCTTTCATTGCAGTCAGTATGTCCGAATTCATCCATGGCTCCGAGCGGGTTTTGACCCTGATGGTTCTCAGAGGAGCCATGTTGTTTAGTACTGTTGTAAATTTGGTTTTAAAGCCAAGCCATGCTTCTTCGACTAGTGAGCTCCTGAGCACATCGGACCAATCCAGTCTCTCCAGTTCTAGGTTAAAGGCCTCACTAGAGTAGGTTTTGAGGTCCCTATAGATATGACTGTTTTGTGACAGTCAAATTTTAGTTTCTGTATTTTGCGGGTACAGAAAATCATAAAATGATCACTGAGCCCACATACAATAACCCCTTTCTTGGAGATTCTGGATTTGTCCGAGGTCAGAATGAGATCAATGACAGTTTGAGTAGAATCACACACTCTTGTGGGTTGGGTAATTAGCTGGCTGAAACCATGCAGATCACAGAGCCGACTAAACGATTTAAACACAGGCACTTCCTTACGATGCATGTCCGTATTCCAGTCGCCAATCAGGATTTTCTCTACAGATTCCTCCCCAGCTAAGCACCCCTCAAGAATATCATAGAACCCGTGCTGATCAGGCGGTCTATAGACGGTGCCAACTAGTACTGATTTAGCATTTTTGAAAATTAATTCAACCCACACAGTTTCAATTTCATCATGCTGTAATTCAGTACGAGTAACATATTCAGTGTCTTTGTGAATATACATGCACACGCCACCACCATGCCTGTTTCTGTCGTTCCTAATGACAGTATAGTTTTCTATTTCTATCTCTGGGTCCTTAGTGGACTCGTCAAGCTTAGTTTCAGAAAAACACAGGATGTTTGCCTTACCGTTTTGAAATAGATGTCTGATCTCTGCCAGTTTGCGACTGAGGCTATTCACATTCAAATGAAACAGATGAAGGCCGTTGGTTTCGACGATTGTGTTAATTTCGTCGGTGTTGAAATAGTCTGAGGTGTGAATGTGGATGGGCGGTGGAATTTCCGTGGCTGAGGTGTGAGTGGGGAGGGGCGGTGGAATGTCAATGCCATTGTCCTCAGTAGTCCTGGATTGACTGTGCATGTCAGGACATGTCCTGGATTGACTGTGCATGTCAGGACATGTCCTGGGCGGTGGAATGTCAATGCCATTGTCCTCAGTAGTCCTGGATTGACTGTGCATGTCAGGACATGTCCTGCACATGTCAATGCCATTGTCCTCAGTAGTCCTGGATTGACTGGGGGTGTGGGGGAGGGGGGGGTGTTCCTCGGTTTCGATCACAGCCGGGTTGGTTTCAGCAAACATAACGCCCGCGGTGAAATAAGGGGGTCCGCTGGCGTTGGTTGTATGCTGTGGGGGAGAGGCTGGAGAGCCCCAGGCTGATCTTGGAGTTGCGTCCGTGGTCAAGTCCATGGAGGCGGCGCTCTGGAAGCCGTGGCGCGTTGCGATGGAAACGGCTGTGGCTTGCGGAAGTACCTCTTGCTGTAGGAGCAGTCTCGCTTGTGAGACCGCTTGTGATCGTGTAACCGGTCCAGGATTGAAATGAATGTCTCCCGATAGCAACAGGCATAAAATAATCACAGTTCTGCGATCCATTTTGCCAGTCGGGGGCTTGTACTTGCGATTCGGGTTCGCTGTTAACAGGCCATGAATCGCCGCCGACCCAAAAGAAATGTGTTTGCATTCCAAACCATTTAGGAGGAAATAGTCGCTGTGAAACTCAAACTCCTCTGCTTCGTTTCCGTATCGTTCCATCTCTTCTTGGTGTAAACTCCATGTTGAATTAAAGCATGCGTCCGTAATCCATAGGATGAAGAATAGGTAAAAGGCGGAACAAGTTGAAAACATAGCTACCGGTTCTTGGTTGGAGAGAGCTCCTGGGAATGCGACTGCTCAGGTCGAACGCTCAGGTTGTAGATCCCCGGACATTCCCATACCATATGAACAAATGAGCCCAGAGTTCCTGGGGCACAGAATGTGCAGTATGGGTCAGATGTCAATCCCATTCGGTGCCTAATTCTCTGCGTTACATACGCTCTGTGACTAAACTTAAAGTGTATATACTGATGATTTGTATTCTTTGATGCTCCAGCCACATTATTCCAAGTGACCTCCCAATCTATTTCGTGCCCTTCATCAGCTATATCCCTATTCCAGGCCTCCATTCCTGTAGAGGGGGCATATTTCTGGGCATTTAGTTGATCATATAGATATGACACGATTCGTTTAGGGGCATTTTGAAACAAGTTAAGAATGGGATGGTCCTTTAATTCTGCTCCCCAGGGAACCCCATAGGCTCTACAAGCAGATCTGATTATGAAATAAAAGAACAGAGAATGCCTATATCAATCCCGTACCTTCTAACTATGTCCTGGAAGTCCATAATATTATTTGCTCCATTTACTTGAAGGGTCCTAATGCCCTTCTCCTCCTCCTTCTTGTTCCTCTCTTCCACACTCTGTACATTTTCCTGTCGGGTGCTTCCCTATTATATGTAGCGTGCTGTTAAGACCTTCCAATTCTCTTGCAAGTAATAATACTCTCCTCCCTCCTACTCCAGCTCACCACCCTCTCAGTACCAACCTGCCTCTGGATGTTATAAAGGTGTCTTCCAACCTCCCCATCATCCCAATACTCCTGCCATATGGCCTGTGAATATACTCTAATAATTGGTTTGACTTCACTCTTGCTTAATGGCACGTGCATATCTACCTGCTCCACTCTTAGTGTTTGCTTGGCCAGAATATCTACTCGCTCATTTCCTTCAACTCCAGAATGAGCTGGAACCCACAGGAACCATGTTACTATACCTTTGTTTCCTATTCTATACATACTCATATGTACTTCACTAAGAAGGTCCATTCTACATGCAGATCTGCCTGACTTAATACTTTCTTGTGCAGAGAAGCTATCAGACGCAATAACAGTGTATCAATTCCCTTCTCCTCTATCCACTGCAAGGCCAGAATTATTGCCACTAGCTCTGTAGTATACACTGACAAATGGTCGGTTAGTCTTTTCTTAATATTTATCTCGCTTAAGACCTGAGGCCGATTCTACAACAGTTTTCTGAAAGACGTATATTGCTATGTCAGTGGTGCTCTGACATAGCAACATACTTTTCATGTCAAGGACCACCAAAATGTATTTGGCTTCTGACCCCCCCCCCCCCCCACCCCCATCTCAAAAATGTTATTCCACAGAACCCCCATAAACCAAAGATTAGATTTAATAATTCTCATGCTTTAAAAAAAATTGTAGATCTACAGGTTCATAGTGCTGCACTAATTTTGTATAACCAAAGTATAAAACAATGGTTAAAGATGGAGTGCCACAATTTTTGTATTTCTCCATGCAGTTTTTCATGTGTCTATGAGGTGACAGTACTTCATTAGACACCCTGGAGTTGTTTTTATGTGCAATGGTGTATTAACTTTGTATTTAGGGTTTCTTCCTGGTGGCTGAACCCTTGACAGTCAAACAGGCCAATGAAGTAAACAGTAATATAGTGACAGCACACTATCAGCCCCTCCCCTAACCCCTCCCCCTTTATCATACAACTACAGCTGTGGGTGCGGCTTCAGTTCAGGTGAATCACCACCCATCACCACCCACCAGGCAAACCAGGCATACTTAATGAACTGGTGGGCGTGTCCACATAAAAGCATGATTTTAACAAATACTGTACACTTTTTGGAAAAAGTTCTTCCCCCTTATATTGTAATAATACCCGATGATCATGTTTTAGGGTGGAAAAGAATGGTGGCACTCCATCTTTAAAGTGATTAAAAGCTAAAATGGCACTGATGCTTTCCCGGTTTTAGTGGGTATACATGGTCACTAGAGAGGTATACAGGGGTACAGAGGTACCTACAAATATAATTGATTCCACTGCTGACAGAATGAAGCCTGGGCCGAATACGGGAACAAGATAAAATAAAACATATACTGCCACAAACTTCTGACCAATCACATAATTAAGTGGTCACTGTAGTGCATAAGTGGATATGTTTTAGTAGCCTACATGTGACAAAGTTTTAATTCTCACCCTCTTCATGGTCACTTGGCACAGAAAGACACAGAAAGAAAGCAGCACTTTCACATTCCTCTTGATTGGGGGCTCCTTGGCTTGAACATGGAGTGGGCTGCTTCTGCTGTGAACTTTGACCGTGCATTAAAGGACCACTTCACCACTTTTCAAGACGAAAAGTCTGTCTCGGTCTGTCTCATAGGAGGGATGTGGGCAGTTCAGAAACCATCCTCCAGTGACATCATCGATGGGGAATACAAGCTAATAGAAACTGCAGGCTTCCTAGTCCTGAAAAGTTGCAATGCGAAAATGGAAGCCATCGTTCTCACGATAATGAAAATCTAAACATTTTTGTAAAAAAGATGTTGTTTAAAAAAAAATCTGCCTAATGATGATGTCACTGCAGGACGGTTTCTAAACTGCCCACAGTCCTCCTATGAGACACAGACTGAGCAGAAACATATCATGCCATTTTACCATGATTATTATATGAAGATAGGTTGAAAAGTGGTGAAGTGGTCCTTTAAGTCTGAAGATGAGCACACACGCGAAAAAAGCACACAAGCGAGGACTTGCAACGCACATACTGTCCCATGCAGGCAGCACACCCCCCACGCCTCTGCCTCCCAGTTCTTCTTTACACACACACACACACACACACACACATAGAGTTTTGGTATATGGCATGAACATAATATAATAATTAGGCATGCATCGCTTTGCCTAAAAACTGAATTACACCGGCTCCCATGCATTTGTTGAAGAAACATACATTTACAAATTTATTGTGATCACCAGCGTAGGCCCAAAACAAAGATACAGACTCAGTGAGCACAGTCTCGCGATCGAGAAAGCCCGTCATAGGCAGACCTGTATCCCGAGAGAAGACAGACTGTGTGAAGTGGAAACCGAGCTACACTTCCTAACCACATGTCCATTGTACCAAGACATCAGAGACACATACTTCCCACAGATTACAACCACACACGGAGATTTTGAAAACAAAAAACAACAAACAAAAAACTCCCATATCTGCTGGGCGAAGTACAACAAAGAAATACAGCAAGATATGTGAGTTGCTGTGATAGGAGAAGGATATCAAATGGAACACAACCACCCTAAAGACTAATCATTGTGTATATTCCTGCACTATACCTGCATCAAGTGATCTTGGTAGAAATTGATCTATTGAAGATTCTGACTTTCAAATGTACATATCATTCTTGTTTTGATTGATTGCTGTATTGTTGTATATTGTTCTTTCTGCTTTGGCAATGTAAACGTATGTTTTCTCATGCCAATAAAGCCCTTTGAATTTAATTGTGTGTGTGTGTGTGTGTGTGTGTGTGTGTGTGTGTGTGTGTGTGTGTGTGTGTGTGTGTGCGTGTGCATGCGTGTGCGTGTGCGTTTGCGTGCGTGCGTGCGTGCGTGTGTGCGTGCCTGCAGGGTAAAGCACCTGCACCACTCAGTTCAGACAAGTCAGATTTTTAAAAGGCTACCAGTTGGACTGAAATATCCTGCACTGCTCGGTGAAAGTTGTCTCTCTTTCTTTCTTTCTTTCTTTTTATGTTCTTTCTGCATACTAGATGCTGACATTTAAATCCTATAGACCTCTTCCATGTTCCTGACTTCACTTTATACGTCACCCTGCTTTAGACAGACACACAATTGAATTAAAATGAGCTTTATTGGCAGGAGAAAACATATGCGTTTACATTTCCAAAGCAAGTGTCAAAATACAATAAAAAACAGTTGGAAAGTACTCCAGTTGGATGAGGTACAGCATTTTGTAAACAGAGCTATGTCACATTACACCATTATACACATGTTGTACACCGTAGGCTATAAAGCTTTGTTTTAATACAAATAGCAGCATGTTTTTGCAGTCACTTTGGGACAATTATATAGCATTTTCTCAAGACTATTTAAATATAGGCTAGTATACAAAAACTCAGATTTAAGATTTGTTTAAAGATAGATAGCAGCTCTGTTTACATGTGCAGTAAGTTACAGACAGTAGCCTACACGCACGCACGCACGCTCACACACAGCCTCTCGCACACACACACACACACACACACACACACACACGCACACACAAGCATACGCACACACACACGTACACACAGCCTCTCCCTCTTCCCAAATAGTCGTTATTTATTGGCATACATCATTCGCCACGGTAAAAGTTGAAACTGCAATCAAAACAAAAATAATGGTACAATTGAAAGGGAATAAAGACTTGTGTAAAAAGTTGTAAAGATGTAACTATAGAGAAGTCGATCTTACAAAAAATATAGGAATTGTGCATTGGGGGGGGGGGGGTTGGCTGCTGAGATCAGAGCTGGCCTGCTGAGAACCGCCCACCTCAGGGTTGTAAACAGAACGCAACGTGGTCTGCTGGGTCAAAAGGACAGCGATTTGGACGAAACCCTCCCCCATCGTGGTGCAGTTGAAAATCAGAGATCGGGAGAGAGGAGCGGATGGATTAATTGACGATCTAAACATGAAGTTATCATGGATATATGGACCCCAGCACCATTTCCATAGTGGTATATCTGAAAGACTGAGGGATAGGGAAAAATGATAAGCTTTGTTATTAACTGACTGATATGCAGCAGAACCCACAACGCGAAAGATGCTGCTGGCCTACCGGCTACGGTAAGTAAACTTATAGAACACTGTTGTTTTCTCAACATGATGGAGGAGTCTGGGCATCAATGCCATATACATGATTGATAGGCTATAATAACCAAATTAACTCATACGGGTCCATTGGTTTAATTGTGTACAATGTGTAGCTACAATAAGGCATTTTTGCATAGGCTATAGGCTAGCTACAATAAGTCAGAACGAAAGTAAAGCTCAAATGAGTTTTGGAATTGTGGGTCCCACCCCACAAGTGGCCCAAGTGGGTGACAGCATAATAATACATGTGGCCTAATTGCCATAATAATAATAATAAACAATCGTGTTTTTATTGAGGACAAATATGCATGCATTTGTGCCTATTTTAAGGCTAGCCTACGTTATGTTATCTTATTTGAAATGCCAGCACTTTATTTTTATTCCTGAAAAAGTTTACAGTTGGTTTGAATATCACACACATAATGATGATAAACAGCGACGGATGGCTGTGTGTGTGTGTGTGTGTGTGTGTGCGTGCGCGCGTGCGTGTGTGTATAGGGCTTTTGGCATGGTTGTGTGTTTAAAATGGCTTAGTGTTGCTGTGAAAATGTAAAGATGGGGGATCCTGTTGCAGTGGTGAGTATGTGATCAAGTGTGTGTGTGTGTGTGTGTGTGTGTGTGTGTGTGTGTGTGTGTGTGTGTGTGTGTGTCACTCTGACCATGTTATAACACATACCCACACCGGACATGTGTTAAGCATCCTATCTCATCACTTTGCTGAGTCTACGCCATGCAGGGGTGGCCGCATAGTGTTTGATAAAGTTAGTAAAGGGCATTGAGCTGTTGTATTGAAACGAAACACATTATGTTAAGATGGGATGAATTTGGACACATTTTTGGAAAATAGACACATTTTTTTTTTACAGCTGTACTGTATACAGATGGATGATGGAATGCTAGGCTTATAGCCTATAGTCAAATGGTTATGGTATAGGCTTAGGCTACAATATGAATGTATACATCAGGTGATTGGAACCACTCTTGTCTTTTTCATTAATGCATCGTGCTGCCGTCTCCTGCATTATGTGCACATTCAAAACAGTACGGTACGCAGGCCGCAGGGCCGTTCAGTGAGAGAGAGAGAGAGAGAGAGAGAGAGAGAGAGAGAGAGAGAGAGAGTGGTGTGGTTCTACTGTATCCAGCAATACCAATTGTGTAATTGTAGCTTGCATACTCGTGGAGTTATGGCACTAAACGTAAATTGTGTCCCAAATGGGGGGAATAAAACATTCCTAATGAAATCGACAGTATTAGTTAGTGTCGTTGCTCGAGTCTAGAGTCTAGCGACACCCATATTGTTCTCTGTCCAATATTTTTTTTGCCAGCAAGGTGCTTTTTGAGGGATGTTTAATGTTTATTTGTTCAATTTTTTTGTCATATGCTTCACACACTGTTGTCATGCTTCACATGACATCACAATAAAGAATGCAAACGGTAAGACTGAATTCAGTTACCAGGTCCCTATATGCTTTGTGACTCACAAATTTCCCAGAATTGCACCTTTCTAGTTTTATTTTGACTTCACTTATCAATGGTGGAATAATTATAACAAATTGACTTGTAGAAGTTCCAAAAACTACTGTTAGATAGCACACCTGGATGAGGGTGCTCAATGATCAATGTTATCCTCATAACAGCAAGTCATTAGTTACTGCGAGAGTCTAGCAAACACCAACTCGGGATTCCTGGATCTCTGCCCTCCACAATTTTTATTTTTTATTGTTTACTTTATTTAGAAAAGCAATGTACAGTAACTTTTCACATCTCTTATACAAAACAAACACAATCAATTATCATGTTGTCCCCATGTCCTGTGTCCCTCTTAAGTTCTACCAGTATTAATAAGACAAGACTTATGGAACAATGCAATATCAATATCATCATGCAATATCATTTTCCATAATAATTTGGTTACAGTCAAGTTTTTACAGTATTTGGGTCCATCTGCTTGCGTGTTGCCTATATGGGTTTCTTCATAAACTGACAGCAAATATTTTGGAATGTGAAGATGAGAAGAACCTTGTGAAGTCTAGTATCTATTTAGCTAGCTGGAGTGACCTAGCTTTAAGCTCCATTTAGTGTAACAGATCCTGTCCAGTAGCCTAATAGCAAAGCCCAGACTGTGTTTCACCAGAATGGTTAATTAGTATCACTTGTAACAGCATGGTTACTGTGCATTGTACCTAACAATAGTGTGCGGTCGGGTCAAAACATAGTTGATTGATGATTTTTTTTTAAATACCAGAATGGAGTGTGATGTACAAACATTGGATCCAAATATTTGTATCATCTGTGGTAAACATTTAGAAAAAGTAAAGAAACAAGATCCATAATGTCACAAACCCCAAAGCAGATGCAATGGTGCTCAACAGATGATGATGATGATGATGATGATGAAAACCCTGGCTCCAAATACAGACAATATACTATCCTTCAAATTAAAGATATCTTATCATGTATCATGTTGCTGAGCAAACAGTCAGAACAAGTTGCAAATGTTGAGAGTGAGAGTATGCCTGCACCCGTCTCATCAAGAAGACTGAATAAGGTTGCTAATAGTAACAGAGACAATGAGGAAGGTTGATGAAGTTGTAATGTCGGCTGCTCTTGTATTATATAAACATCATAAAAGCTACCTTAAACCTCTAAAGGAAATAAAGCAGCTGCCAGACTAAACAAAGAATCAGAACAGCAGACCAAATGTTTACCTATTTTAATTTAATTAAAGGAAAGTGATGACACTAAACTAAGCGTTATGATGACATACTGAAGACACATGGTCCATGATTTGAGCTGTAGATTTGAGCTGTAGAGCTTCAGATATTATCTGAAGCTCTACAGCTCTGTTTTTTCTTGGACGTGCAGCTTCTATCAGTGCATATTCCATGGGCACACTTTCAGAGCATACCACATCAGACCTTTCAAGGGAAACAATTCAAATTGTATGAGATTTTCCTTCAGTTTCCAGGATCTGTATTTAGACCATCATCACATCTTTCTCAGAGCTCAGAGTCTTCAGTATGTCATTATAACTCCCAGTCAGAGGTTATATACTGTATTGTATGATATTTATCTTCATACAATCAGGTTACGAGAGCATAGTGTTGGTATATGGAGCCAGGTTTTTATGAACATCATCATCATTTCTCTGTTGAGAAGCAGAAGGTCTTCTACTGCAGACGTTTTGACATTATGGATCGTGTCACTTTCCTTTTTCTATTTGTATTTGGATGTTTTTTTAACCATGTTGTAATAGTGACTGCTATTCACGCTGTCACATTTACTATGAAAACATGAATGTCCTGTCAGACAGTTAGTCACCTTGTGACATCACGTGACATCATCAGGGATGGAGATCCCTCATCAATATTAAAGGAGAATTCCATACTAAAAGGCTTTCTTACCTTTCTTTGTAGTTGTCCAAAGAGGTCCAGGTGTTATTTTGTGCAAAAGCTCCTTATTGGCTATTTCCCCTACCATAAGCCCTAAATGAATTGCATTGAATTGAATGGGATGTATGGGGTGTTGTGCTAATTCGCTTATTTCCATCGAAATAAGTAGTAAAGTGTGCAGAGTTATGAAGAGAGGATATATACAAAAAAATCTAGAGTTGCAAATTGCGGCTATCTCCAAAGGTGGGCAAATCATTAGCACTTCAGAAATTCAACTTTTTATTTCTTGTAACATTTGGAGTTGCATTGTGGCATAAAATGTTTTTATCATTTACTTTTTAAACCAACAGGTACTTTCTGGTTTGCCCTGTTTGCAAGAAAACCCAGGGATTCCTGTCAACGCATCTGCGTAGGGTCTGCATGAAGGTCAAATATGGAGGAACACCGGAGTTGTGGAGAGCAGTGACCGAGAACGATGCAGAGAACCGAAGCAGATGGAAACGGATGACTTCTTGTGGTGACCCCTGATGAGAGGTAGCTGAAAGAATAAGATTCCAATCATGACAAATAGTTGTGTGATGTACTAAATACACATGCCTGTGCCAAATACACATGGGACACACGCTTAACTGCTTAGATTGGGAGGGTGGGACTGTACACACTACACCAGGGAAAGCGTCAGACATTATTCTGCCCAATATTGACATTTTCTCCATTGTTAGTGGGGTGCCATTGGATGTTCTTATGCGGCCAGGAAGACGTGCACAGCCCGACTGCTCAAAAAGTACGGGGCATTTGTTCATCACTTATAGGCTGTGGCTACGGGAGACACACAGTTTAGTCAAACTTCTTCTTTGGGCTAATCAGGGGTCGCCACATTTGCATGCACCTGGTTCCGCTTTCTGCATCTTCCACTGGGACCACCTGCCATTGCCTCAATCGCCTCTTCCTCCTCTTACCTGGGGGTTCCATCTCCTTCTCTTGGTTGGCAGAGGAAGTGTAGCCCCCAGGATTACATTAGATAATTGACACTGGGTTGCAAAACCGTGGGATTCAAATTATATAAAAAAGGACCCCCAGTTTGACATGCATATTAGTCTACATACCCCATTTAATGGCATTTCTATCTCTGGGACCCCCAATTCATATTGTAAAATCAATGTTAATTTGACTCTGAGAGTGTACAAATGGACCCTAAGGGTTAATTTGCTTCCATTTGTACACTCTCAGAGTTACAGACCCATAAGGGTCCATTTTGTTACAAACTATTATTTAGCTGAGGACCCCCTGGAACTCCCTCAAGGACCCCCGGGGGTCCCCGGACCCCACTTTGGGATCCTACCCTCACAAAAAACATACAGTAATCCTGGTCTCTATACTGCCTCCCCATGGTCGGTCAGGGGCTGCCTGATGGAGAGGAAAGGAACTGGAATAATGCGTTCACTACGTCCTACCTGGGAAATGCGTAATAAGAAGCGCCCTGCTCACTCCTCATGCATGAGCTCAGTTCAGGGCTCTCCCCAGGTTGGTAGAGGGAGAGTAGCGCCCAGGATTTACAGCTTAGGCAATTGGCACTATGGGTGAAAAATGTGTTGCAAATATTGTGGTATAAAATGTATTTAAAAAACAAAAGCATTTATTATCCTGGCTTGTAATCACATTTGAGGCCATATAATTGGAATATATCTAGTCTTAAATTATATTTGATTTGTGCACAGATGGCCACATTTGTACACATACATCACATGCTAATGTCAACCATGTTCTTTGGTCGGCATCAGTTAATTTACTCATAATGTTGTAATATGTATTTGTATTGTTTGTTTCAAGTATGATTGAGGAGCTGCAGCGCCGCCGCATGGTGGTGACCGATGTCCAGCGAGAACTCCACAGACCTGGCTCCACCTCTCAGCAGTGACACTTTTACTACTTCACTGGTGTTCACATGTTTTGCTCGTTGTGGATTGTGGAGCATGTGCATGACATCTGATACCGTATCACCTTGCAGTTGCCCAGACGTGAAGTGGAAGACCATGCCCAAGAAGATGATGGCAGCAAAGGGTCTGTACAAGAAGCACTCTCTGGAACATCCACTGCTGAAGGGCTTCAGCACATACCTGAAGGTGGACATCGATAGGTCTAATCATAAACAGGAGGTGAGGAATATTAGCATAATCCATTCCATCTCACCTCAGTCCTAGTTGCACGGACCCCCCACTCCCATATCAGCCCTACTGTTGTCCCAATGGAGGCCAGCGACATAAAGTTACAAACTGACACCTGACACTTGCAGCTTCTGAAGCTACCAATGTAACATGCTTTTATTTTCAGGTTCAGAATGTGGCCCGTTTCCTTTATTACATGAACCCACGGGAAGTGTCCCTTGAATTTGTCAGGAACAAGGAAAAGACCAGAAAGTACCTCCGTGAGCTCGATGATGCAAAACTGAAACATCAAACTCAGCTGACTTACATCAAGAGCGTGAAAAGGTTGGTAGTATTTGGTGTGAATTACTGGCCCTCTTGTGATAACTTGGGAAACCTGCAGTTAATATGGTATATGAACTTCATTGACTTTGATACATTTTTGATATTTTGTACCTTTAATCTCTTTTTTTTTATTGTGTATATTTAAATATTAAATAGCAATTTCTTCCAATAACGATTGCTTTAGAGCAGGGATTATTTTTGCAGACCCACGCTTTATATAGTGCAAGTGAAATTCATATGCCCACCTGAAAATCAAAAGCTCCTCCAAGAAAGTGAGCAAAGAGATCACCAAAAAGAAGTGAGTTGACTTGTTTACAGAGGTCGCCCTTTTGCCAACTCGGCGTACAGCCGGAGGAACTGCTCAGCCTGGTATTCCTAAACGTAACCTATCTAAACTGATTGATTGATTGAAAAATGGTATTCACAGTCTGTAGAATGGGTACATTTTAACGATAATTAAAGGTAATTACAAAAACTGGGGATAAAACCAGATAAAAGCACTAAGATGTATTTACATCAGGGTCCTCCATTTTCAATTAATCAGAACATTTAAAGACGTACCAATATACACTTCAATGAAAAAACCTTACGTCTAACCTTATTCTCAGTAAAACGGAGTGATTTACATTTTGTAAATGTGATCATTGGTTGTATTTAGTTGTGAGCTGTTGAAAAAAAAGCTTGTATTGGCCACAGCAGCCTCGAAGCGACAACAGCTGCTAATTTTATGAGCTGGACAGCAGGAAAGCCACAACAACACACAGTCATTGTTTTAGGCTAATTTCCTTTCCTTTTTAAGTGGTGCAACCACTTCTACAACCAGCTCGCAATGTCCATGTACCTGTTCGTGTACGTCAATGAGCACGAGTGGTGTGCACATGCGTGAAATTGGAACGAGAGAAGTATGTGACATTGCTGCCACCTGCTGGACGCAAATCAACTTCTCACTGCCACGGTCTGTGACGCTGCGCACGCAGCACAGAAACAGATGTTGCTACATAAATAGCACCAATGCTAGCGAGCTAACGGAGCAGAGAGGGGGAGAGGGGGAGAGAGAGAGAGAGAGAGAGGGGAGTTGCACCACTTGGTTCACACAGGTGTGATTTTTTAAACCAAACACTGGCTCACTGTGATGCGGGCCAAACCGGCTCGCGGGGGACCCACGAGGGGACGAGACCCCCCTGAGGGAGTGGCCAGGGAGGAGACATGGTCTGTGGAGTGACAGACCATAAGGGTCGATTCATACTCCTATTTTAGAGCCGAATAAAAGTCGGTTCGGCGCTGTAGAGCCTACAATTTGACGTCATTTGAGGTTCGGGGGGGCGGGTACCGTCCTAAAGTCGGCTCTTCGGTGCTACTGAAATTTTCTGACGAGCCGAAATCATTTCGGCACTACAGCGCCGAAACAGGAGTATGAATCGGCCCTAACACCTACATTTCTATTATTTTGTGGAAAGACGGGAGATGACAATTAATTCTGAAGAGAACCAGTATCTTTTACTAGATTGAAGGCAATTGACCTTTTTCCGAATAAAATAATATTACAGAAACTAACTGGTTAATATGTGTACCGTCACTTTTTTTTGTTTACCCGAGCAGCGATGGTTGGCAGGCATCAATACACTTTTAGACCGAGATGTTTGTGCCAGCATGGATGATTACATTTATTTCTTGATCGCCTCTTGTCTTGATTGTTTGAACATGACGTCATGGACCGCTATGCTCGATAACCCTACTGTTGTACTCTTTGTTGTAATCTTTGCCAAAGCATTGCTGATGTGCAAGCTCTCAACGGGTCATTGTGAGCTTGTAGATTGTCTATTTTCACAGAAGGTGCACCCAGGACACTGAGGAAAGGGACACTATGGTTCAAGTGATTACATCATGGTATCTCTTGTTTTTCATATAGGTATAACATGTTGATAGAGGAAAACAAATTGACACCAAAAGACTGCCTTGCTGTGCTGAGGGCTGCAAAGAAGGACTTCTTGATCATTTTGGGAAAGGTCTATACCCAGAGAAAAGCACAACCCTGCATGTGGCTGAGTGTGCCTTCGTGCTTTACTATCTGGAGGCACTGGTGATCCTCAAACACCTCCAACGACCAGGTGTGGTGAAGGGCATGACTGTGAGTATTACTATGTTATTCTGTATTGATTGCGATATTTATATATCCGATGGTGTGTTTTCATCCCGGGCCGTGTCTGTGAACAGCTGATATCAGGCACCGCTGGACCGATCCACATGAAACTTGCATGCATTGCACACTCCCCGTGGGCCAAGGAGGAACGCCCACATTGTTCAGATTATGGTGGCACTATAACAGTAGGGGTGGGAAAAAAAATAAAGATTAATGATTATATCACAAAAATGCCACGATATTAACATGGAATCGCAAAGTTCATAATCATTTATTTATTTATATATTTCCAAACGTTCTAGCACTATAAAAGCAAAGTGACTTTGGAAACAATCGGAACAAATTGCAATATCGAATCAAATCGCAATATAAATTGAATTGGCACCCTAGATATTGATTAACCTGACGCTGCCAGATCCAAGAAGCTTTCTACATGAATTTGTTTCACAGCTTATTGGGATTCAAGATTCAAGATTCAAGATTCAATAATTTATTTGCCATGTCAACAAGTTGATAGGAATTTGTCTTGGTTCATACTCAACATATACACAAACAAGAAGGACAGTACAATACAAAAACCAGCAGCATATGAAATTACATTCAGTTTTTTTAAAGTGCTATATGCATATACTGTACTAGGAGTTCAGATGTCTAATGGCTACTGGGTAAGTGCTATCCCTGAAGCGACATGTGGAGCTCTGGATACTTCTATATCTCCTGCCTGATGGGAGGAGATTGAAGAGGTGATGTGCAGGATGGGAGTTGTCTGCAATGATTTTATTTGCCTTCCTAATTATTCTGGTGGAATAGAGTGAGGAAAGTGTAGGGAGGCTGCATCCTATGTTTTTTGATGCGCGACGTACTACTCTTTCCAGCTTTGATTTGTCTTGAGAGGTTGTGTGACCAAACCAGACAAGCATGGAGAAGGTGAGAACACTTTCAATAGTGGCCCTATAGAAGTGAGTCATGGCTGCTTGGCTGACTTTAAACTTCTTAAGCTGCCGCAGGAAATAGAGACGCTGGTGTGATTTGCTTATTATGAGACTGGTGTTAAGATCCCATGATAAGGATTCATGGATGGTGGTCCCTAGGAACCGGAAGGAGGAAACTCTATCTACCTCTTCCCCATTGATGAAGAGGGGGGGGAGGGGACACGATTTATTTTTCCTGAAATCTATGAACATCTCTTTGGTTTTAGAGATGTTTAGGATTAAGTTGTAACTCTCACACCATCTCACCAGCTCCTCTACTGCTCTGCGGTAGTCGGTTTCCACCTCGTTGGTAATAAGACCTACTAAGGATGTGTCATCAGCAAACTTATACATCATCACTGTACTAAAGTGAGATTGACAGAAATGAGTGTATAAAGAGTACAGAAGTGGAGAAAGGACGCACCCCTGGGGGGCCCCAGTGTTTAGGAGCCTCGACAGCGAGACGAGATCACCTATTTTGACCACCTGTTTCCTGTCACATAGGATCTGGGATCTCGGAAGCAAATTCGATGACGGGGCTGTTCCTTGTTTTCAAGATACTTGGTAGATGATTGGATGGGACCGTCTGTCTATCACCGTGTGGACGTGCAAACACAACCAATCATATTGACGTGTCTATATAGCTTCACATCCGGTTTCGCACATATCCCGCCCTTGGTTCGAACCACGGAGCGGTTCGGTGTTGGCTCAACTCCCTGAGAGATCCCAGATGGTTGCTGTGTTGGGGAACATGGTTACCCAATACCGCCCCCATCTGGCAGAGTCAGGTTAGATATTGATATGGTATCGAATGATAACATGTCGAATGATAACAGGTCTCTTCACACTTTGGCCTATAAACCTTACTGTAGGTCATATACAGTACAATTCTGTTTTATTACTTCCTGATTTATTGGCTCATGACATGCTGCCATGCCCATTTCCACCTGACTAGATGACATTCTGTTACGATTGGCTTCAAACTTTGTGAGAGGTACCCACACTCTGAAAAAAATACAAAAATGTAAGAATTTGTTGCCAGGCAGAAACTAGGCCATTTTTACTGAGGGTGCTATAAGGGAGCTTGATTAATAATGGAGGTGCTATGTCCCGTACACAGGTTTGTTTTGGTTTTATCCCCAAACAAACACATTTGGTCGGCTTTTTTCCCGGTTTTCTTCCCCCAAAAAACAGCCTTTGGGGAGCGATTTAACAACAGCAAACAAGCAAGCAATAATGCACAACTATTAATGCGGCCGGATGAAATGAGAGAGTGAACTTAACGAAATAATTAATTGAAAGACTAAACAACTACACACCAGGCTACTGTTTTCAAAATCAATAAATGCCGACTTCCGGCATACACCTATTGCTCTACGGCTGCAGTCCATGCATATCCAACACAATCTTGAGCATTATTGATTATCAGTAAACCAATTAAGTAACCAACACAAAATCGTGCATACGTAGTTAGAGGGACCACGACCAATCCATCTTTATTTTAATTGTGCTGGGAATAGCCTATAGCCAATTAATATAAATATTTATATATTTGTCAGTGAGAGAGTGAGATTGGTGCATGGTCTTGGTTTGTTCATTGACAACGTGCAGTCACATCCATATAGAAACCTGACACTGGCACTTTTCTAGCACAAATGTATCGTCCATTTGGCAAAATGTGTGATGTCCTTTTTTATGCAGGTGGAGGAGTGGATTGGCAGAAAGACAACGAAGTCGGGCCATGCAATCATTGGAGTAAAGGACCACAAGAACGGAGCTCAACAAGTCGCCATGTTTGCCCTGTCACCGAAGCAGGAGCTGGTATGTTCATCAGATTTCCTGTCGGAACCCAATCGAAAACTGTTCAATTTTATTTTATTTTGCACAATTCATTTGTCTTTCATAATTCATTAGTCTTTCATACCTATCTGATACACCCATGACGAAAAGGAGCAGGAAGAAGAATAAATTATTATAAATACCTGCCCCCTTTTCCACTCAAAAGTTAGTTTTTACTTTAATGATTGGCTCATACACAAAAAAAGAAGAAAAAAAAAAGAGTAACCCAAAACAAGCCAGATTGAAGAAGTTGAGCAATGGCACGTGCAAGAAATGATAGCTAACCTATTTGTCGGCTTCATATTGCCTAAATATTAGATTTTTGTCATTTCTTTTAAATTCGCAAATATTTGCACAACCCTTTAAATTGTCATCCAGAGAATTCCACGTTCGGATTCCTGTTATCGAAGGACACATCAGTCTTTGAGTGGTCCGTGCAAATGTATGTTTAAAGTAAAATTTCCTCCTACTATCCCCACTTTCTTTACTGGGTTTGAATAGCTGTTGTAGATGAACTGGTAATGTTTTGCTTTTTGCCCTGAACATAATTAATAAGGTTTGTAGCTTCACGACATGTTCAAGTTTCAATACCCTCGATTTTATAAATAGACCATTTGTGTGCTCTCTATAATGCACTTTGTGCATGATTCGTACTGCTCTCTTCTGTATTAAGTAGGTTCAAAGGGAGACATTGATATTTATTCTTAATTCTCCACCATCAGTGGTTTGACATTTACTTCAACCAAGTGAGGCCGATACTCCTGAGCGGCAAGCCTGACAACAGGAAGCGCAAGCGGAAGGCCAGCGATGCAAACTATTTCTTCATCTCCACCACAGGGAGGCAGATCCACAATCCCTCCAGTGACCTGAAACGTCTGCACAACAAGTACGAGAATATGATCTATTAACCCATTTAGACCTGACTTCGACATTAAAAAATGTCTTCAAAATCCTGAGAGTTTTCTGAAATACCTATGTTTCTATATCAGTGGTTCTCAATCTTTTTCATGTCAAGGACCCCTAGAATTATCTGTATTTGGCCGTGGACTCTCATCTGAAAATATGTAGTTCCAGGCACCCGCCAGAAGCAAAGATTTTAGTTAAAAATGTTCGTTGTGAAAGAATATACATTCAAAGATTTGGCCACATTTTCACAATTTTTCAGAAATAGCGCGGCACTCGCTATGAGCTTGTAGATCTGCTATTTTTCAATAGCTGAAGTAATAATACATTATTAATAAATAAACATAATGCTTAAAACATCAACAGGGTTTCCCGTTCAGCATGGGTTAACGCTGATGTTTCAGGTGAGCTGTGTCCAGATAAATGTTATTAAAATGTCCTCTCTTAATTTTCATTATAGAGTCGGAAGACGGTCAGTTACGAGCCAAGAGACACGCCGAGTCTTTGAGACTGCTACCAAGTGTATGAGCGACATAGACAAGTCTTTGGTGGCCGACTACCTCACTCATACCGTTACAGTGGCAGAAAAGCATTATCGCATGAAGGAGCCAGACAATATACTGAAGGCCAATCAGCTGCTGGCTAAGCTGGCTGGTGAATCCAGGTGAAGATGTGTTATACTGTATGTACCAATAGAATTTATAATGCAGTGAAGAAATCGTAGCCATGATCAAACTCCATCATAAACTATATTGTAGGCCAACGGAACTCTGATCATTACACTTTATTTTAAGAGCCCAGAGAACCAAAAAAAGAGAGGGGGGGGAAAAAAGGAAGATAAACGTCCCCAGAGCTGAAGGAATCATCAAAAGCCGGAGAACCAAAGGATCTATTATGGCTATGGAGTGAGGAGGTCTTCAGATCTTCTGCTAACAGGCTTTTCTTACGCGTTTCGGCGTAAAGCCTTCCTCAGCGTGTATCTGAGATACTCAGAGATACTCAGATACACACTGAGGAAGGCTTTACGCCGAAACCTTTTCAGTCCAGATTAACCCCACTACCTGTTACTCATTTGTGTTATCCCCATTATAATTGTCTGAGCAATACCTTAGTAAGTAACTAATAGCTCTTGTAATTTGCTTAATTAAGTCTGTACTGCATATTGATGTCTGGAGTTTGCAAGACTATAACCTCTTGTGTTTTTCACTCGCCTGAATAATCTTCAGATGATTATAAACCTCTGACTTTTTTCCATAAATAAGGTAACTTGTGTGAATAATATATTGGAATTAGAATTAAGTAATACCTCTAGTCCAGACTATACCCCCTTTTGTTTTTCATGAATAATGTAACATACCTAAAAAAAAGATACCTCACATTCAATGACATCTCTGCACATCTGCATTGCATTTCAATGTTTAAAGGGATATTTCAATCATCTTTCATCAGTCAGACCAAAGTTATTGCTACTGGTCGCAAGCGTGCGCTGCGCCCGGTCTACTTGAATCTTCAGAAAAGAAAAAGGATAGGAGGGTGGGTAAGAAGACATCACATTTCAAGTAAGATGATAATACTCGGCTGTGCAGGCACGTTTCTGGGTGGGGGTGGCGGGGGCTTGGGCCTGGCACAAAAAAGCTCTCTTCCTACGCAAGCCATCGAAGGGATGAGCTGCGCGGGGGGAGGAACAAAGATACCTAGCTGCAGGGGGGGGGGGAAGTTCGGTGGAAAGTTAATTTCCCATGTGTTTGTGTAAGTGTGTTCCTGGCATATCTCCCGAAGGTCATGTCACGTTGCCTCATTGTCTTGCGTTATCATGGCGGGTTCAGAAATTACCCACAGTTCATAGCGTTACCAGGGGAATGAGGGGGATCCTCCGAACGTCAATCATTTAAGTATGCAAATTAGTTATATATCGCGGTTAGAACGTCAACAAACACAATAGTGCTTTCTCACTGTTCTTAAAGGGAGACGGAATGGAAGCATAGGCTATATACTTAATAACAATAACAATAATAATAATAATAATAATAAGGGAAACATGATGAGAAATGACTAATGAGCAAAGTAAAAGAATATGGAAATGCAATTTATAATGAATATTATTATATATGAATATTACACCCCTATCACACAGGAAAGTGTATTTATGAAACTAATAATAAAACGATCAACTTATATACTAAAATAGACGTGATAGACATGTATAAATAGGCCAAGCATGTAGGTAGGCACTGGCTGTGAATAAGGACAGTTTTTATGAAGTGATGCAAAGTGTCATGAATGGCGGATTCATCTTCAAAGTGCTGTCCCATTTCTTTCGCAACAATTTGGACCCCTTGCAGCCTCTCACCCTCAAGCACTTACAGCTGACGTCATTAAAGTCAATGAGGGTCCAGGGCTCAGGGCTTGAGGGAGGCAATTGGGATTGGGCCTATGTGTTTGACAAGGGTTTGACAGGATTGCCGAATTCCTACAATAACCATAATGCTTTGGTGCCCAGGTGCCCAGCCCCTCCTTGTGGAGAGGGGGGAGGCTGCATGGAGTTGTGACGTCTAGGTAGGAAGTGAGACCACATTTTCATGACACATTTTCGTCATGAACATGGCGCCATGAACATGGCTAAAATGTCTAGAAACCACATTGCACACATACAACCCCCAGGAAAGTGTTACTTGTGTCCTAAACAATTGGAATCTGGTTGCAAAAAGGGTGAAGTGCAGGAGTCCCTTTAGAGAAATTTCTTTAAAAATGCTGCCCACCCAATCAGAAATGATAAATGGTACATAATTACATATATGTTGTGCTATTTTTTTATATTGCCTAAAACAATATATATTCCCCATGAGTGACACCTTTATATTTAGCCAACCATACCATAGGCCTACCAAATAATTCCAGCATTTCAAAATTTGCAAGAATATAAAAGATCTACAGGCTCAAAACATGTAATAATAATAAAATATGGAGATATAACAAATTGCATTTTTGTGCTCTTCCAAGTGCTCAAAGCACTGTAAAATGGTTCATTCATTCATACATTGGGAGCTGAAGCGTCGAACAGTCGACGCCAGCGTCCTCACTTTCCACATTCACACACCAATGGTGGCAAGCTCACACTGATCGACTCATTGGAGGCAATGTAGGGTTCAGTGTCTTGCCCAAGGACACTTTGACATGTGGACAGGAGGAGCTGGGATTCGAACCGCCGATCCAGGGATTATTGGACGACCTCCTGAGCCACAGCCGCCCTAAGGTTTCTGTCTGACAGGCAGACAGCGACATTTCCTGTAAAAAATGTTTTTACTGTAGGTGTGAAAAACTGAAGCTGTTTATAACCCAACTGACAATGCCTTTATGCAGCTTAGCCTGCTGCTCAGATAAAACACACGCACGCACACACGCCAAGCACGCACATAGAATCAATCATTAATCATTCATTCTTCTCCACTTCCATAATTTTGATAATTTTGAAATCTAATGTTTTTATGTGTTGAAATGTACATTTGTGATTGCATATCTTTCATAAACAACCTTCAACCAGTATTTGCAAGAATATCGAAACGAAAATACAGTAAAGCAACTGTATTCTTTTTCTGCAGTGTTTCTATTGTCATATAGGCCTATATACTCTATATCTGAGCTTCCAACTCAACACAAAACTATTTCATGTTTAATAAATACATTCAATCTATGCCTTATTCATATTGGGTGAGCTTGAATTTACAAGGTGCTTTGAAATGAATTCTGCACACAAAAACCAACAGACAGACAATGGTTTTGCACAGAATCTAAAAAGTGTATCACTCCGGAACACTAAATATACAGTATGCTATATAATATTAACACAATGACATAACTATGGCAGTAGACGTTTGTCAGATAAGTTGGAGGCCAACTATGAGTTTGAGATATACCTATACTTGATACACCATACTCTATCTACACAGTATACCTGTAATATATATTCCTATAGGCTACAACGATGCCTATAGATGATACATCATATACATGATGCATCAATAATTTTCAACCTTTTTCATGTCAAGGTCCATTATTCGGCATTTGAACCAGAGATTTTGCCTCAGAAATGATTGTCCTGCACAATTCCATGCTTTATGTTGGTTTATGGGACAACAGGCAAACGTTGATCAAAATATAAATTCTTCTACATTCACTAATTGTGTAGACTGGATTTAAATGATGTAGCCTAATGTAGATGTTTAACAATGTAACTCTTGAGAGCGTAAAATGTGCTGCTGCAATGTGTACAAAAGAACACACACACACACACACACACACATTCTTACACACATGCACACACACACACACACACACACACACACACACACACACACACACACACACACACACACACACACACACACATCTTTAATCATGTGATGTGTTAACATTTGCAATGTAATTATATGTTGATCAAAGGATTAAATACCATACCTGTGCCGTATCTCTTTTTTTGAGAGTCATTCATCCAAGGTAGGCCTACATTACGTGCTTTCATATTCAATGTTTTAATGTGATAACATTTGAAATGGAGAGGACGTAGAATACGCACATCGACAGGCTGGGTGCTGGGCTAAAGAAACTTCAGCAGATATTGGATGGAGGGTTAAACAGTCATGTTTCATTTAATTTAAATATTTTATCAATATTAATCTCATGCTTTTATATTCACTGAACTGAAATCAGACTTCTTCAAGAAAGTTTTGCATAATAACATAATCGACTCCTTATCCAGCAGGAGGAGCTATAGCTCTATGCAGAGTAGGCTGCAGTTTGTGTATTTTGTGGAAATAAACCATATTTATGCATAGACCATCTTCTGGGTGTTTATATTAACATTTAACACATTCCTGTTTGAGATTAATTACAGCTCTGTAATGTTGAAGAGAAGAAATACCACGTTTTGGTGTTGCAAGCCTTTTCTGTAATATATTTATTTGGGTCACTCAGTCACTGAACTTGGTGAAGGACTGGCTGGCTTTGTCAACGAGCGAGATGCTCTCTCTCTCTCTCTCTCTCTCTCTCTCTCTCTGAGCTGCGTGACCCACGACAATATAGGATCTCTCATCGTATTTCATGTTTTATGTTGGTTTAGAAAATGTTGTGTCCTGGCTCACTGGCTGCAGGGCTGCAGTTCAGGCAATCCGTTTTTGATAAAAACGGAGTTATAAAAAAAATATAAATACATGCTTGGTTGTTGCCCCCGTTCTGCCTATAAGGGCCGGCTGATGATCATCTGTCGTTTATAACAAACCAAACCATTTGAAAATCGGTTGAAAGTTATACTTAAAATGCACCATAGACACAATGTTATGAGTGAGTGAGTGAGCAGACTGTAGCAAGATGAGATCTGCACAAAATAATATCTAAATGAGTGACGGTACGATGAAAAACAATATTTAATACAGTATATATTTTTATTCCATGGACAGATATGCATTATTTGGCTATAGATCTATCTATCTATTAGGGGTGTAACGATATAGTAACTGCATCGAAAAATATCGATGCAGTTATATCAAAATGAAAACAGCAACTTTGACTATGTATCGTATCGTTTTGCAATGGAAATAATTGATATCGAATTGTTTTGCTATGTAATTAATCAATTGTATCAATACTACATTTTTGTGTGTGGCGATTTAGAAGAATAGTGAAAATAGCCGATCTACAAGTGCAGTAGCCTACTCACAACCCGTGTTTGGTCTGTCGTGGAGCAGAACAAACAACTTTGAGAGATCCCAGGTGTATAGTATTTATACTGTGGTGATTGCACCTCCCGAAAATGCATGTGTTGTATAAATGCAACTACCCCTGATTGTCGGGCCGTGCCTCTGAATACATTCAAAGCTCTCTTGAGTACAAATGTCAAATAGTTATACAGCATCTAAAGTTCTGAACCATGATGCAATCATGATTTTGTGTAGGAGAAAATCACACCATCTTAACGTGTAGAAAAGTGGTTTTCAAACAGTGGTCCGGGGACCACCAGTGGTCCTTGAGGGGGTTCCAGGTGTCCCCCAGCTAAATGACGGAGAGTTGGTAACCAAATGGACCCTTACCCGTCTTTAACTCTTGAGAGCATAACATGAAATCAAATGGACCCGTAATGCAACCAGGGGGTTGCATTACAATAGTAGTAATTTTTTGTTGCAACCCTTCAAAGAATCAAAGAAAACAATAGATTGAATATTAATCTGTAGGCTACAGAAAGCCGCACGGATCATAATGCCTTATGGTGACAGTGTCAGTTATACCATCCTAAAGAAAGGTGTCCCTATGGGCCAATTCAAATGTATTCGCAGTAAAAGATGATTATTTCCAGGTGAATGCAAAGGTTTTCATTCTTCGCCCCTTTAAGCTTTCCTCTTTGTTCTTACTCTGAATGGGGCTACAGGGTCCATGGCAGCGTAATGCTATACATGTCTATTAATCTGATCATCTATTAATCACCTATTTATTTTATGACAGATGCAGGCAGGCCAATTAGGGGGCAAGTCACCGGAGGATGTCTCGCCGCAGTCTGGGCCTGCCGTCTGGCCTGGCAGAGACAAAAACAAACAAGCATACTGTAATGTGACACCACTGCCATATCAAACACGAGTAGTCATTACTCATAAGCATGAGTGACGTCTTTCGATGGTGACGTATATCAGTCAGTGGATTAAAGGAAATGCCTCTAGTCTATGTAATTTGTAAGTTGATTAGCGGTATACTGTGGTTACTTTGCACACCGTTTGATGCATATGTATCGTAACGGTAACAGCATATGACGTCAGGGTATAACTGGTATAACTAGCTCTCAATGATGACGTAATAATGATGTGGATTTAAGGACCCAATGCCAGGGTGTAATTGGTTTTCAATGGTGACATAATGACGATATGTTTTAGTGTCGGGAGGATTAAAGGTAATGTCCCTATGTATACATGTATGTAATCTGACACCACGCATACGCATCAAACATCGCCCTGGACGAAAACTATTACTTGCGCGCTCTGCTGCAAGTAATAATAATACACTACATTTATATAGGAATAATTATATAAGAACAGTTGTCTACATTCCTATATGTAATGTTGACTTTGGACTGGAGCAGCCAGCTGATCAGTCTCAAGCTAGTTCAGACAGACAGACAGACAGACAGACAGACAGACAGACAGACAGACAGACAGACAGACAGACAGACAGACAGACAAGTATCACAACACTCAGTGGCGCGCTATGAGCTTGTAGATCTGCTATTTTAGCTAAAGTATAACGTAATGCTTAAAACACCAAAAGGGGTTCCCGTCCTGCTTTAGATGTAATGGTCCAGTCTTGTGACTCTCCTTCCACTCTAATCCATGTCTGTCTGTCTGCCTGCCTGCCTGCCTGCCTGCCTGCCTGCCTGCCTGCCTGCCTGCCTGCCTGCCTGCCTGCCTGCCTGCCTGCCTGCCTGCCTGCCTGCCTGCCTGCCTGCCTGCCTGCCTGCCTGCCTGCCTGCCTGCCTGCCTGCCTGCCTGCCTGCCTGCCTGCCTGCCTGCCTGCCTGCCTGCCTGCCTGCCTGCCTGCCTGCCTGCCTGCCTGCCTGCCTGCCTGCCTGCCTGCCTGCCTGCCTGCCTGCCTGCCTGCCTGCCTGCCTGCCTGCCTGCCTGCCTGCCTGCCTGCCTGCCTGCCTGCCTGCCTGCCTGCCTGCCTGCCTGCCTGCCTGCCTGCCTGCCTGCCTGCCTGCCTGCCTGCCTGCCTGCCTGCCTGCCTGCCTGCCTGCCTGCCTGCCTGCCTGCCTGCCTGCCTGCCTGCCTGCCTGCCTGCCTGCCTGCCTGCCTGCCTGCCTGCCTGCCTGCCTGCCTGCCTGCCTGCCTGCCTGCCTGCCTGCCTGCCTGCCTGCCTGCCTGCCTGCCTGCCTGCCTGCCTGCCTGCCTGCCTGCCTGCCTGCCTGCCTGCCTGCCTGCCTGCCTGCCTGCCTGCCTGCCTGCCTGCCTGCCTGCCTGCCTGCCTGCCTGCCTGCCTGCCTGCCTGCCTGCCTGCCTGCCTGCCTGCCTGCCTGCCTGCCTGCCTGCCTGCCTGCCTGCCTGCCTGCCTGCCTGCCTGCCTGCCTGCCTGCCTGCCTGCCTGCCTGCCTGCCTGCCTGCCTGCCTGCCTGCCTGCCTGCCTGCCTGCCTGCCTGCCTGCCTGCCTGCCTGCCTGCCTGCCTGCCTGCCTGCCTGCCTGCCTGCCTGCCTGCCTGCCTGCCTGCCTGCCTGCCTGCCTGCCTGCCTGCCTGCCTGCCTGCCTGCCTGCCTGCCTGTGCGTGCGTGCGTGCGTATGTGAAAGTTCTGTGGTGACAGTGGTGTTATATTTGGACGGGTGGATAATGTACGTCTTTCCAGCCAGAGTCCAGTGCTTATGAAACAAACTGCTGTAATTTTATTGACCATATTGAGTGTGTACATCAGACTGTTTTAGTAATAACCAGTGATTCCAATACTCTGTTTGAGAGAACCACCAGCGCGATGCTGATGTCACCTCCTCTCTCTTCCTCCTAGACGTCACACTCCTTCCTGTGTGTAAAGAGGAGCAGGGATCCCCAGTCAGTCTTTTAAGAGCCGACCACATGCACTTTACAGAGTTTATTCCATTAAAGTAGGCAATGTTTGCATATGAGCCATGATTCAAGGACTGACAGAGTATATGCTGCATGTAAAACTATATTGTACATACTTATTGAAAGGTCATACTTTTCTTTGTATATGTCACAATAACTATCTCCTATAACAGCCAAGACATGTTTTTTAACATGCATGCTACTGGGGGCACGTTCGGAAATGGCGCACCGGAGCGCACTTATTCATTTCGAGCAATATGAGTCCCCATGCAGCGCCGGTGTAGGGCAGGGTTGGAGACGTTGGCCTTATGTGGCCATGACGCACCATGCCACGTTTTAAAACATTGTATCCTGGTTCATGCAGATTAAATTCACACCGATTTGCCAGCATCAATTGATTCAGTTTGGGTTGAATTGAGTTGCTTCAAGTTTGCCTATCGTCCCGCTACAAATTGTATATTGTAGCGGGACAATATTATACGAGGCATGCGGGAGAACTATTTTAGCGGGACAATAAATCAGGCAGGCGGTGGACATTATGCCAGACAAGTCAACACTAACTCCATTGAGCGCCACCCTCTGTATATCACGTGAACAGTGGCAGCCGTTAGCCACTGCTCAAAATTCATGTTTGATTTAAAAAGAGGGGGACATGCATCTTAACCAGTGTGTAGTGTATCGTCGCGTTAATTATGCAATAATATACATTTGCATAGTCAGTGGGAGAAGAGATCAGTGTCTGATATATTACCATTATATTATTCCAATGCTCATATGCCACACTCACACTGACATGTAGAAAATGCTCTTTAAAATAAATAGATGATTTTGGGAGTTCTATCAGTTGTGTCAGAAAAGTTTGAGCACGTTCTCCGCGGATACGACGGGCCAGCTGGATGTATTTGGGCATGAATCTGGTCACCCTCTTGGCGTGGAATGGGAAGTAGACAGACTCGCACACTCTAGTCTAGTGACTAGGCCTATACTCTAGTTGCTGATATGTATAGTGTGATATACATATTATGTGTATCACATTATACATATGCCAATTCAATACCGTCTATATCTTATCCAAGTAACATATCACGATGCAGTGCAGCATGCGTAGGCTATTTATAACTCATAGATCAATTTGTTATGTATGCTATTTGTAACTTTTTGTTACTTATATTTTAGTTATTTATCCCTGTGTTGAATATTTCAATATAATTTCGGGGGCTTTTTGTTATTATAATAAAAAAATACGTGTCATATTGTCACAGTGTTTTACAATATAGTGTTTAAAAATCCCGGATTTATATGCACAAATTGTTTTTAATAATAACATGCACGAGGAGGAATTTATGCCTTCTGTTGTTCAATTTGGACTAGGTCACACATTGCTCATGTGTTTAATGCTGCACTAATCCCCCCTAAAATTGTTTTACGCGCTCCATACAGTTTGATTATGGCTGTTGGGATTCATGCACTCAATTGTAGGCTATAAAATATGGAATTACCTCTGAGTCCCTTATGAAATAGAGTAGACTACCGGAGATACTTGTATAATAAGCAACGGCTGATTTCGGAATGAAGTGATTTAATAAACACGCAGTTACGAAACAGTAACAATATATATATATATATATATATATATATATATATATATATATATATATATATAATATAACGCTGATGCTCCTAGACTTTTAGTTATCGTAAAACTGTAAATATACGGGTATTCTTCGGTATATATTCTTCACTTCATTTGTATGCAAAATAGAGTAGCCTACGGCAGAATAATTTATTTCGGCTGGATGGTGTTGAGCATTCGTTTCCCCGTAAGTAATCGCATTGTTCTGGCTAACTTTGTTTCCTACACATACCATTCATTGACATGACAACTACCGGTATATTAAATAAAGGAACATTCTTTAAATGAAGTTGTGGGGGGCTCTTAAAAGAGCCTTTGTGGGGTAAAGGGGCTGTGTTCTTTTTTACTTCTTCTTAGCGGCAGCCTTCTTGGGTTTCGCCGCCTTTGGCTTCGCTACCTTCTTAGCTGGGGCTTTCTTGACGGCAGCGGGCTTCTTCACCTTCTTGGGACTCTTCGTCGCCTTCTTCGGGCTCTTCTTGGCTGCTGGTTTCTTTGCAGCTACAGGCTTCTTTGCCTTCTTGGGAGATTTCTTAGCGGCTGCGGGCTTCTTGGCCACTGCCTTCTTCTGAGACTTCTTTGCCGCGGCGGGTTTTTTGGCTGCAGGCTTCTTGGGTTTGACTGCTTTCTTTGCGGTTTTCTTTTCCTTCGGTGCTTCCTTGTTCATCTTGAAAGAGCCAGATGCTCCGGCACCTTTGGTCTGAACCAGGGTGCCTTTAGCAACCAGGCTCTTGACGGCGATCTTGACGCGGGCCTTGTTCTTCTCGACATCGTAGCCTCCGGCAACCAGAGCTTTCTTGACCGCAGCCAGGGAGACACCTTTGCGTTCCTTGGAGGCGGACACGGCCTTGACGACAAGGTCAGCGACACTAGGGCCGGTCTTCTTGGGTCGAGGTGCTGCCTTTTTCTTGGTGGCTTTAGCCGGGGCGGCGGAGGGAGCTGGGGCGACTTCTGCCATGCTGTAGAGTTTCAGATGCACTGAATTAAACTCTTAGTAGACTAAGTAGAGAATGTTGTAAGAGGAGGAGGGGGTGGAACTTAAAGGATATGTGAGAACGATGTAGACTCAACCCACTAGGTCAGTACTCTGTGCTGCAGAATATTGAGACAGTTGTGTTTTCTCTACAACTAAAACGAAATAACATACAAAGAAATGTATTAAAGTCATACAAAAAACTCGATCAGATAGCAGACGAGTTTAGCTTCATAATCAAACCATGTGGAGGGTTGAGGAGTCCTGTGTTTTGTTTAGGGACGTTTAAAACCTCACTTGTACACCCTTACATGTACAGTTTGTCAACTTTCCTCTGTCATTTGTCTTTTAAAATAGTTTTACCATATAATACCCTGTTCCATATTTGCTGCAGAGCCAGCAGAGATGTCTGGGTTTGGAATGAAAGTAAATCTAGTCGTTTGTGGTGAAGATTTCTTTTTTAAATGTACAACTTTCCAGTGTCTGCAAACACAGCTGTTGGCCCTGTGGAGACTTATCAGAGGGCACTTTATCTCACTCTGCTAAGCTCTTGTTTTGTGATGAGAAATCTGACATGTTTCAGGTAATTTCACACTCAAATGTATAATTCAATTAAATTCAATACCAATGGTGCCATTTACAAAAAATATGACATAGCTCAATAAAATGTAAAATAGATGAAACACCACACATTTGCAGGCAACTTATATAGCACAGTTATACTATATATATATTTTTTTTTCCTTTCTTTAACTATTATTACATACACAATTTTTGACCACTTCTAAAATGTCTTATATATTTTTTTTCCCTCAAGAAACATTGTGCCAGTATGTATGTGTATACATACTGTATCTGTTACGTTTATCTATTATCATATATCCCTAGTCCGGGTAGTCCCTACCCTAGTTATATTTTAGGGAGACAATTAGACCTAGAATGCCTGTGATCATTTAATTATACTTCGCACAGTCATAGATCGCTTGCACCCTTTTCCCCTCACTGTTTCTTTTCCCTTTTTGCTTCCTTTACAGTATGATGAATTCCTGTTCTGTTCTTTATCTTTAGAAGTGTCTATTTGTACGTTTTGATTAATTGAACAAGGTGGACCCTGTTGTAAACAAGTGTAATGCTTAATTGGGTTGTCCACTCACTCACAGTTAACAGTCTTTGTATTGAGTTTGTGCTTGAAATGCACTGAAATTCTGCAAACTGTTAATACATATTTCAATCAATCAATCAATTAATCTGAACCTTGAATATAGGGCTTAAAGCCAAAAACAATCCCAAGACTGAAAATGTTTTTTGCAAATCTGCACTGATCTCATTACATGACCCCTATGAAATCCTCAGGACTGAAATCAGTCCCCAGGACTGAGAACTTTAACCCCTTATGCACGTGACATCATCATACCCGGAAGTTATGCGGGAATGTCTACTGAGTGGCAAAAAACTTATTTCTGGCCTTGACAGCCATACATCCAAACAGAGAAGTCCTGTTTGATTGCATTAAATTACTTTAAACAACATTTGTGTTTGATGAGGGGGGAGGGGCAGAACACCACCAACAATCAGCAATCAAACACAAATGTTTGGTCAACCCATGTGACTCCAATGAGTCACACTTTTCATTAAAAGCAAATGGCCCATTGTCATGTAAACTTGAGAGGTAAACTTGTTTAACCAAAAATAGTCACACAATTTTATTCTAGTTTATGATGGAGTGATTTAAATCACACATTAAAATCTAGTTAATTCAGTTAGATGCATTATTATTACAGATTAGTAAATTAGATCAGTAAGACCAGATCCCAAAGCCTATATGGTAATGAATAAAATTCAGTTTCTACATAACTGTGGATATGTTAATATAGCCTCTGAATATACACAATGCAAAAGGTTGGCTGTTCAATGCAGCACTATGATGTAATACATGTAAAGAGATTGTATTAGACCTAACCACTGTCAGTCCATGAATCATATAGCTCATATGCAAGCTTTAAGCACATGTTGCCTACTTTAATGGAATAAACTCTGTAAAGTGCATGTAGGTGGCTCTTAAAAGAGCCTTTGGGTTGTTGGTAGATCAATAAGCTCTACAAAGTGGTGTCCATCCTGGCATTGTATGCATCTAGCTGGGCATCAAGCTTCTCTGCAGAAAGCGGCTGTTTTTTGGCACCACCAGCACCGCGTCCGCCTCTCCCCCGGCCTCTGGCACCACCTGCTCCGCGGCCTCCACGTCCCTTCTGCTTGCCTCCAACGCCACCAACACGGCTATTCATACCTCCACCTCTGTTCAGACCCTGCATGGGAGGCCGTCGCTGGTTATCAATCTGTGAGGTGACGAGCTGTATGTTCATGGGGCACCCATCAAGTGGCATGCCGTTGTACCGTTTCATGGCCTTCAGGGCATCTGCCCTCCTTTCAAAGTGGACATCTGCAGTCCCCAAACCCCTTCCAGAGCGGTCATAATGGACAGCAGCCTTCTTCAGTGTACCAAACTCTGCAAAAAGTTCCTGGATATCTGCTTCAGAGACACCAAAGTCCAGGTTTGAGACAAGGAGCCTCCCTCCAGTTTCCACACCAGCTCCTCCACCACCAGCATTGTCGAACATGTCAAGCTGTTTAGGCCTGCTGTACGGCGTAGATCTGCCTCGACCCCGGTTGAGGTTGCCTCGGCTCCTCATGGGGACGGAGCTGCCGGTGGCTCTCCCGGTGGCTCCTCCAAGACGGCCGCCACCACGGCCACCACTGCGGCCTCTGCCTCCGCGGCCTCCTCCTCTCTGCGACCTTTTCTGTTTGATAATGTCGTCTAAGGACATATCAATTTTATCTGCCATTATGCCCGAGCCTAATAACGCTAAACTTAGAATTAAATGGAAAATGGTAGTACAACCTAGACTCTAACTTGGTCCGAAACCCTGTCTCTCACTGAACGATCTTGCCTGGACAACGTTGAAGATTCTAAAGTGAATGAATGATGAGCTCAGATCCTCCTTGTTATAAGTGTGCTCTGAGGACCTAAGTGAGGACAGGCAGACTGCTCTGCAGTGCACTGGGCGGTGCCAAACCTGTTTTGCTGTCTTTGTTCTCACCAATGGTCTGAAACCGACATGGATTTAATTTGCACATTGACTGGTTGTAGCTGAAACCTTTACTATATATATATATATATATATATTATGTATGTTTGTTTGCAACATTCATGTTTTCACACTGTTTATTTGGTAATGTTGAACTATCAAGACTTGTAGCATCAGTTGACTGAGCCTTTTACATTGTCCACAGTGTTTACTGTGGCCTTTCCAGCCCTAGCCCTAGTGGAGTGAGGTATATTAATATTTATTATGTTTTCTGTTTTGGGTTTCATTCATGATTTACTTTAATTAATTGTATTTTGGGTTTGATGGTTCGTTTGGTTTGGTATATTTGGTTATGGACTTATGGTATACGTTTACTTGGTATTGTATTGGTCTTGTTTTGAAATTATTTGATTTATTGTATCACTCACACTGTATTATATTGACTATGAATTAACCATTGTATTGTTGATGGTAATCAATTGATGTATTTAATGCACAGATTTTATTGTTAAACTATGAAATCATTGATTTGTAATATTTATTTTCTAATTTAGAGTTTTCACGGTGTTCCAATGAACACAGGGCCATCTCCGTGGCCGCCCCTACCCTCTGGAACGCTCTCCCCAAACACATCCGAGATGCCCCCTCACTTCCTACCTTCAAATCTTCACTGAAAACCCACCTGTTCACAATCGCATTCCCATGCTGATGTGTTTTTAAAAATATTGTTATATGCACTGTTTTATTGGTTTTATTCTTTTAATTGTTTTTTCTAATAAAGTTGTCATTTTTTCTTGTCCCCCCCTGGCCCCAACACATGTAAACTTTGTAAAGCGTCTTTGAGTGTCATGAAAAGCGCTATATAAATCCCAGATATTATTAAACTGAAATAAACCAAGGATTTAACGTGTGATCAACATGCAAATTATTTAAATCACCTCAATCACTCACTCAGACATTCCGCTGCATAGCTCTACCCTGTTGGGGAAGGGAGGCATTGTTTCATTGTATTGAACTCACACCAAAACCAGCAGTTGTTCACACTTCTGTACCAATTTACAAAGCAAGTCTAGAGTTTTGGTTTAAATCTAATCTACAAGCTTACAAGCTTCTCAAAGTGCAGGTGGGGGTTGAGCATGTTTCTAGGCATCCGAATTTAGTGTAACAATTGTTATCAGACTAATCAGAGTAATTAATACATCACAGTACAATATCACAACCACATTAAGGTTTAAGGTTAACTCCCTCATGTGTGGATTCTAAACATACATACTTGAGACTAACTGGCTTATATTTGAAGTATTTCTGATATTACTAATAGTCCTACAACAAAACAAATTAATGAATGGCATTCCAATGTTGTCTATCTAACTTTATATATTACTATTACATATTACATTACCTTTGCAAATGATACTGACAAGATGCTTACCATGATAGTGTGAGCATAGTGAATTTGTGATATCTAACCATGATGATGTGATACTGACCATGTGATTGCAATAATAACATATTTTTGTCTCACACCAGCCTTTTTACAAGGTGGGACCGTGTAAAATTTTTACAATATGTATACTGATCCTATCCTGAAGAAGGTCAGTAGACCGAAAGCTTGCTAAATAAATACATTGATTGTGCAACAGATCTGAGTGTGCAGAGCTTCCCTTTATTTTTCTCATGTTCAATTTGTGGCTCCAGCAAATCACTTAAGTTTTTTCAGCGGATGAGCGGTGGTTCTTTTTACAATATGTATACGTTTTTTCAGTGGATGAGCATGGTTCTTTTTACATTATGTATACTACAATAACGTTGGCTACAAACTGAAACTGTATATCAACTATAAATATAATGTGTTAAAAAAACACTGATTAGTCAAATAATTCGTTCTGTATACACCATGTTATCACAATTGACTGATTACACATTATCAGTGGTACATGCAGCCAGGACCATGCAGGACTGTGTCAGTGAAACCATAATCAGATCAGACACCAAAGTTTATTGAAGATTTAAACACGTTTTGTTTTCTGTAGTTGATCACAGTAAGTTATTTGTCCACAAATGGACCAAGTTTTCAGCTGACAATCTGTCATTGGAAGTCAGGATCATCTCCACCATCATGCTGACTTTAACTGGAGTGTGTTTACTGGGGTTAGAAAACCTTTCATTTATATAAAAATTAAGGACAGAACAAGAGTAGCCTATAGTTTATTTATGGTATCAAGTCGCCATGAATGTCTGCCAAAGGGATTGTGAGTATTGTTGTTAATGTGACATAGTTTAAAATGGTTTAGAATAAATATAAAGGAGGAAACACTGCTCGGACTGTGGATGATGTTTTGAGCATATAACTTGAAAACCAGAGTGCTGTTTTTACCTAAGACATATTAATGAAAAAAATGCACGTGTGCATAACTGGTCAGCTCTTTGTTGCATTTCATAAAATAGAAGGTATAGTTTGTGATATGTTGTTTTAATCGAGGAGAAAACACAAGTGGCACAGAGAGAAGATATTCTGTCTGTGTTGTCTGTTGTCTTTGTCACTTTATCCCCCATATATGGAAATTCCTGAGTTTGCCCAAATTGGTGCGTCAGTCATACCACAGTCTACCACATGACTGACGTAATAAATAGACTGTACCCCAAATACTGTGGCAATGGAATACTGCCATCATTATACCCACAGCACTGATAACAGCTACTACACATGCATGTTGAGGCAATGTTTAGTTTTTAGACATTGTCAGGCAAAGTCATAATACAGTCATCGTATACGTGAGTGACCTAACGTGATCGACTGAGAGGCATAATCTATGTCATGCATTGGTGGACAGACGTACTGTTCAAATTATGTGATTCAACTACCCTTAGATTTTAACTTTTCAAATACAGATAACAACCCTATATATATATATATATATATATATATATTGACATGAGGTGGGGTGACCAGAGTTTGAGGCGAATGTCGCTTTGAGTGAGTGAATCCTTAGCTTGTTAGCGATGTCCTTTAACCCTTGAATAATGTTTCCATCTGGTTTAATGTAACTCGCCATGGTATTATATATATATAAGACCATGGCGAGTTACATTAAACCATCTGTTGCAGTTTGTTATCTATATATCACATGAACAGTGGTCACTGGTAGCCGTTATGCCACCAACTGCCGTATTCATGTTTGAATACGGCCCCCTAAGATCTTCCACTGCTGGCCTGTTCGCTTTGCCTAAAAAAATGGCAACTAAAAAATACGGGAAGCAGCTTTTTGCTTCTACGGGCCGACGGCATGGAACAAACCCCCACTGTACCTTCAACAGGCAGCCTCTGTAGACATTTTTAAAGCACAGCTCAAGACCCACTTCTACACCCTTGCTTTTAATTGATCTTTTATTTTTTGTCCTCACTATATTGCATTAGGCCTACTGCTTTTTTTTAATTTATGTTTATGCCTTGCTTTTCTTAATTTTTTTCTCCATTGCTCTGTAAAGCACTTTGAGCTGCATGTCATGAAATGTGCTATACAAATAAAGTTGTATTATTATTATTACCTTACATACAAGTAATGCTTGCCTACAAAATGATTATGAACAGTGTATGTGTGGCGAGAGACTTTGCTTTCTTTTAAATACACCTTTACATTTTAGAATTATTGTCTGGTACTTTGCTGGGTATTTTATTGTATTTGTATATGTATGCATTGACCTGAGCAAAACAAATTTCCCTTGTGTATAATAAAGACTCTCTCTCTCTCTCTGAAGGAAACCGTCTCTGGTCAGGAACCTCCTTCCTTGGGAGGAGCTGTTCAGCCACTAGCACCGATTGGAGGGGAGCTCGTACACACTCAGCCCTCGCTCTCATTCATTGGTGGGGCGCACAGCCGCACATAGACAGTAGCAGTAGAATGTGTGCTGTTGAACATATAAAGGGTCTCGCGCGCCTCTCCACCAGCATATTTCTTCTATATTCAATTCCAGAAATAAACCTACACCAAAATGAGTGGCCGAGGAAAAACGGGAGGAAAGGCCAGGGCGAAGGCTAAGACCCGCTCATCCCGTGCCGGGCTCCAGTTCCCCGTGGGTCGTGTCCACAGGCTGCTGCGTAAAGGCAACTATGGCAAAAGAGTGGGCGCCGGAGCTCCAGTGTACCTCGCTGCGGTGCTCGAGTATCTGACCGCAGAGATCCTGGAGTTGGCTGGAAACGCTGCCCGTGACAACAAGAAGAGTCGTATCATCCCCCGTCACCTCCAGCTGGCCGTCCGCAACGACGAGGAGCTCAACAAACTGCTGGGCGGAGTGACCATCGCTCAGGGCGGTGTGCTGCCCAACATCCAGGCTGTTCTGCTGCCCAAGAAGACAGAGAAAGCCGCTAAGAAATAAATCTGCTACATTCGTTTAACGAAACCCACAAAGGCTCTTTTAAGAGCCAACCACTCTTTCCATGTAAAGGTTAATTTCCAATGTCTTGCACAAGCGCACATGCACGCACGCAACACCATGCGCGTGCACGACACGCACTTGCTGGTGCGCTTAACCCTCTAACACCCGCATTCATTTCTACTTGCAAAAAATATATTTCAACCTTACTACTACTTTGTAGGCTACTACTAGGACTAAGACTAAAAAAGATGTTAAAAAAAAAAAAGTTTGATGAAAAATGTATAATAATGATATAATAAATTAATAATTTACATTTGGGGGATATCTTTCACAATAATGAATAAAACGTGTTCTAGACATTCTAATGATCACAAAAAAACATATTACAATTATTTTACCTACTTTTATTAGGGTAAAGGTCAAAAGTCTTAGGTTAAAAAATGTTCAAAACATTTTTTATTTGTGTGAATTTCAGCCTCTGTGGGGGGTGTTTATATGCAAATATCATGACTAATGCCATTGAAATGGCATTGCAAGAACAGAAAAAATAATAATAATTTAGTAATTAATTAAAATAAAATTGTTGCTAAAAAGCAACGCTGGGTCTTAGAGGGTTAAATGCATTGTGTATAGTACCAGCTGTGCTTAATCATAATTACGTGCTCGGTTTGGAAAAGTTTGATGTAGTTTGTTGTAGGTAATAGTTTCATTGAAAGCTTATTAGTTGGCAAGTGAGCATATTTGAAGAAATACAAATCTAACAAAAATACAATTATATGCAATAGGTATGGTCGAATATGACATGATATCAAGGCATTTAAGTAATGTAATAAGTTGCTATAACCCCGTATGATACAAGTGATACTTGTCCAGACCATAGACCACAGACACAGGACCATATGCATTGGGGGACAAAGTTCTTAACAATGTGTTGCGACTGTAGGCCACTGTTTACTATGAAAACCTGCATTTCCCGTCAGTCAGTCAGTAAGTGTGTCATGTCACGCCTCCATATATTGTCACGCCTCATGACATCGTGACACGTCACGCCACCATATATGGCCGTTTCCATATATGATATAAGATCACAACACTGACCTAATCAAACCCTGGATAGCCATACATGGAAAAGACTGGATCATCACCTATATCTCCATATATGGAGCTGAGCCGGCCAGCAACTCTACATCTGACCTCAAACCCTTAGGTCTCCATATATGGAGCTGACCTGTTCTGACATTCCATATGTTGATCCCTCCCCATCCGTCCTTCCTCTTCGATGTTTCCTTTTTGACTGATACCTGTCCATTCAAACTCTAGACCCAAAGTTATTAGTAGAGTTCTCAGGCCCAAAAATGAAGGCCCGGCCCTACCTGGGCCCTCATCAAACCCTGTACACTCAAGACACTGCCCCCACTGCCACCCTTCGATCTCCATATATGGAGCTGACCTGTTCTGACATTACATATGTTGATCTGACCTCATCAAACCCTGTACACTCAAGACACGCTCCAATGCCAGTACAGAATTAATTCCATATGTTGATCTGACCCCCCCATGCCAAAGCACCAGCGCTCGCCCAGTAGTCTGCCGTCACCCAGGCAGATGTGTGCACGTGACCTCACTTCTCGCCCTCAGGGCGTCTTACTGGTATAGTCTGATTGGCCTACTGTTATTTATCTTTCTATTCCCACAACAATATAGTCTCCAGAAAAATACGGCATATTTTGGACCTCATTGATCATGACTAATACATTTTTAAGAAATGTAATGTATTTTTTTTTAAATGTAATCGTTTGACAGCCATAATACTATATATATAAATAATAATATATATATACACACACACACACACACACACACACACACACACACACACACAATTGGTAATATTAAAGTGGAGACGTTTAGCAATGTTGCTCATTCCACGGACGCGTGGTCATGACAAGCTGTACCTCGTTAATCGTTAATCAACGATTAAAATGATGTAAAACACAATACCAATTGGTATTATTAAAGTGGAGAAATAATGGACCAAACGGATCACCGCCCTCACAGAGCACAGTCCCCTCACGGAGCACGTCTCGTCTGCGAGACTGCAGCTGGGTGCTATTGTGTCGTCAACAGCAGCCAAAAGTAGTACATAAGGGACCCAATATACTAAGAGGACCTATAATAATACTTTAAGATAATGCATACCGTATTTTGCTTTGATCCTGTGTCATAGTTGTTGCTGTTATGATGCACAGCTCTCATCTGTATTCATAAAAGTACTTTGTCATTAATGTATTCGGCATCAAATTTAAAAAAATTTTTTTTAGCTTTATGGCCCATGTCTCAGTTTGTGCCAGTTATTTAAGCACGCTCCACTACAACAGTTTGTTCAGACTAGTCAAAGGCTACTAAAAACTCTGATTGCAAAATCTAGGATTTATTTTTCAGGGCAAACCAGTAATATACTACCGTAGTCAAGTACAAATCTTCAAAAGGTTCTAGAAATTGTATAATGGAATCTGCTCAGTAGAGAAAGTGTGGGCGGCTCTTAAAAGAGCCTTTGGGTTGTTGGTAGATCAAGTCAGCGTTATTAACCTCCGAATCCGTACAGAGTGCGTCCCTGTCTCTTCAGAGCATAGACAACATCCATGGCGGTCACGGTCTTTCTCTTGGCGTGCTCGGTGTAGGTGACGGCGTCACGGATCACGTTCTCCAGGAACACCTTGAGGACACCGCGGGTCTCCTCGTAGATCAGACCGGAGATACGCTTCACTCCGCCACGGCGAGCTAAACGGCGGATTGCGGGCTTGGTGATTCCCTGGATGTTATCACGTAGCACCTTGCGATGACGCTTGGCGCCTCCTTTTCCAAGACCTTTTCCTCCCTTGCTTTTTTTATATATACTTTATTGAGAAATTATCAGGTTTACAATTCATGCAGAATTACATATATACATAAGTTACATTAATAAATAAATAAATCAATCAATGCATTTCAATACAAGTGTGTGTTTTTTTTCTTCTTTTTTTTTTTTTTTTTTTTTTTCTTTTTTTCTACAATGTTAATAGGTGCCATGGTGTCAGTTTATTTTTTTTTGTGTCAAGGGTTCTTTGTCTTTTTAGCTCCGTTTGTATCTGTTTGAAGACCACCTCTCCCGAGATGGCCTCCTTGTGAATCACCATGGCACACCTGGTTGCCCACAGTTTGTTTACTACAGTGCAAACCACAGTCCAGTAAAAATCTTGCTCTAGGGCAGACATCCTTTCCTCGAACACTCCGTACATGACAGCATTATAGTTTATCTTAATTTTAAAAGCAATTTGTGGCATTTTCCCCCATACAAAGCTGGCCCTTTGGCAGTCCACTAACAGGTGTTCAATTGTTTAATCTGCGCCACAGTTTAAAATTGGGCATTTCACGGTTTTCACAAAGCAGCTCCATTTTACGACAGCTCTTACAGCTAGTCTCCTCACAGAGACCAGCCACATTACGTCTCTCTTTTTTTCAGAGATATTTTTACTACTATTATTTTTTATGCATATCTGCTTCTGAATATTGTTGAGGTACTTGTAGGGGAAAATGCCACCATATAAATCATCACATATTTTATCATATATACATTTACTATTCATCTCAGTCCAGTCAATATTTAAATGTGCAGAATTATATACCAAATCCCCATACATGATTTTAAAATAAGGAAAAGAGCTTCCTCCCTTGCTTTTTATATATACTTTATTGAGAAATTATCAGGTTTACAATTCATGCAGAATTACATATATACATAAGTTACATTAATAAATAAATAAATCAATCAATGCATTTCAATACAAGTGTGTGTTTTTTTTCTTCTTTTTTTTTTTTTTTTTTTTTTTTTCTTTTTTTTTCTACAATGTTAATAGGTGCCATGGTGTCAGTTTCTTTTTTTTTGTGTCAAGAGTTCTTTGTCTTTTTAGCTCCGTTTGTATCTGTTTGAAGACCACCTCTCCCGAGATGGCCTCCTGGTGAATCACCATGGCACACCTGGTTGCCCACAGTTTGTTTACTACAGTGCAAACCACAGTCCAGTAAAAATCTTGCTCTAGGGCAGACATCCTTTCCTCGAACACTCCGTACATGACAGCATTATAGTTTATCTTAATTTTAAAAGCAATTTGTGGCATTTTCCCCCATACAAAGCTGGCCCTTTGGCAGTCCACTAACAGGTGTTCAATTGTTTCATCTGCGCCACAGTTTAAAATTGGGCATTTCACGGTTTTCACAAAGCAGCTCCATTTTACGACAGCTCTTACAGCTAGTCTCCTCACAGAGACCAGCCACATTACGTCTCTCTTTTTTTCAGAGATATTTTTACTAATATTATTTTTTATGCATATCTGCTTCTGAATATTGTTGAGGTACTTGTAGGGGAAAATGCCACCATATAAATCATCACATATTTTATCATATATACATTTACTATTCATCTCAGTCCAGTCAATATTTAAGTGTGCAGAATTATATACCAAATCCCCATACATGATTTTAAAATAAGGAAAAGAGCTTCTTGCCCGGCCCTTCTTTTTGGTCCAACTCAGTGCCTCCCCTATCCACATAGCCCTCCTTTTAAAACCAGCTGCTACATTTTTACAAAACGAAATTTTTAATTTAAGTCCCAAATCCACAGCCCCAAGGCCTCCATTATTTCTACTTTTATATAATAAGTCCCTCTTTGTGACTTCCCTAGTGGTTCCCCATATGAAATTAACTAATGTTTTATTTATATATTTCAGTGTCTGGTCCTTGGGAGGAAATATAGTTGCCAAAAATAACAGTTTTGCCAATACGTATGTCTTAATAATTATAATCTTTGTTCTATAACAGCATGATTTGTTTTCCCATTTTTCTAAGTCCTCCTTTATTTCTTTATCTTTATTATCCCAGTTCTTTTCATAACTGCCATTATTGCTAAACTTTACCCCCAGAACTGTCATAGTTTCTGTGTCATTTATATTTAAATTAGGCTTTGCCTCACTCCTCCCGAACCAGACACCTTCAGTTTTATCATGGTTTAATCTGGAACCTGAGATCTCTTCATAGAGTGCTAAGTGCTCATGTATAATGTCTAGTTCATTCTTATTTTTAATTATGATGGTGATATCGTCAGCGTAGGCCAAAACAACGACTCTCTCTCCACCACTAGTTTTTATACCCGTGAGTCTTTTATCATTCTTGATTTTATGTAATAATGGATTTATAGCCAAAATATAAAGAGCAGCGGACAAAGGGCACCCTTGTTTCACACCCCTCTTAATCTCAAAGGTCTCAGTTAAAACTCCATTTACATTTACCTGAACTGTGGACTGGGCATACAACAATTTGATCAGGTTAATAAAATCATGGTGAAAACCGTATACCTTTAAGACCTCCCACAAATACTCTCTGGATATAAAATCAAAAGCCTTTTTTTGATCCAAGTTTATAATAAAGAAACCCTCATTTGTATACCCACTTGTTATATCTCTTAAAATACCCAAGTTATCCCACATCAACCTTCCCTTAATAGCACATGTCTGTTCTTTTTCAACAAGTTTTCCTAAATCTGTATTTAATCTATTAACTATTATTTTTGCAAGTATTTTATAATCAACATTCATTAATGTAACATGTCTCCAATTATCTAAATTATATGATGACCCTTTTTTATATATAAGCGATATAACACCATGGTAGAAGGATGAATGCATTTTGCCCTCCTTGATCCCATCATTATATACAGAGGTTAGCATGTGCACCAATTCGTTTGCGCAGGAGAGATATAACTCATTAGGCAGGCCATCGGGGCCTGGGGATTTACCCTTACTCAACTGGACAATTGCGTCCCTCACCTCCTGATTGGTGATTTCCCCACCCGTAGAGTTACGGCCAACCTCCCTCAAATCAACTGAATCAAGGAAGGCATGCAATTTATATTCATCAATCATAGTTTTCTGGTACATCTTTTCACAGAGATTCCTAACAGTTTCTCTTTTCATCCTCTCATCCTCTACCATATCACCATTTTCATTTAAAATCGCGCTGACATGTTTACTTTGGAGTTTCTTTTTATGCATATTTATAAGACAAAGTGCATTGCTGGACGCATTTGTGTCACCCATGCCTGCCTGTAGGCGGAGGCCCTGGGAGACATCATTTAATTTGGCCAACTCAGATTCCATTTCAGTTAGTTTATCATTATCCTCATCATTTTTATTTCCCTTAGTTTTTAGATTTATATAATCAGCCATCAATGTACTATATATTTCGTTTAGCTCTTGATTCAATATTTTACATTTGTATTTAAAGTAGTATCTTAGCCTATCTTTAGTGGTTTCCCATAAGTCAACATATGAGTTAGTTAAGACGTTTAAGCTTTTGGCAATAACCACTTCTTTTTTTAACTCTGTAAGCACGTCATTATTATTTAAACAGTTCACATTTAGTTTCCAAAAACCCTTCTTTTCTGTCTTGCCAAACCTCAAGAGGACTACTACTGCTAGATGATCTGAATTGACCAAGACACGTGTCTTATAGTATATAGGGCTAATATCGTCATTTATATATATGCAGTCTATTCTTGTCTTGACATTTCTGTCAAAACGAGTAAAGCACTGTTTACTATGAAAACCTGCATTTCCCGTCAGTCAGTCAGTAAGTGTGTCATGTCACGCCTCCATATATTGTCACGCCTCATGACATCATGCCTCATGACACGTCACACCACCATATATGGCCGTTTCCATATATGATATAAGATCACGACACTGACCTAATCAAACCCTGGATAGCCATACATGGAAAAGACTGGATCATCACCTATATCTCCATATATGGAGCTGAGCCGGCCAGCAACTCTACATCTGACCTCAAACCCTTAGGTCTCCATATATGGAGCTGACCTGTTCTGACATTCCATATGTTGATCCTTCCCCACCCGTCCTTCCTCTTCGATGTTTCCTTTTTGACTGATACCTGTCCATTCAAACTCTAGACCCAAAGTTATTAGTAGAGTTCTCAGGCCCAAAAATGAAGGCCCGGCCCTACCTGGGCCCTCATCAAACCCTGTACACTCAAGACACTGCCCCCGCTGCCACCCTTCGATCTCCATATATGGAGCTGACCTGTTCTGACATTACATATGTTGATCTGACCTCATCAAACCCTGTACACTCAAGACACGCTCCAATGCCAGTACAGAATTAATTCCATATGTTGATCTGACCCCCCCATGCCAAAGCACCAGCGCTCGCCCAGTAGTCTGCCGTCACCCAGGCAGATGTGTGCACGTGACCTCACTTCTCGCCCTCAGGGCGTCTTACTGGTATAGTCGGATTGGCAAGATGGTCTACTGTTATTTATCTTTCTATTCCCACAACAATATAGTCTCCAGAAAAATATGGCATATTTTGGACATCATTAATCATGACTAATACATTTTTAAGAAATGTAATGTATTTTTTTTTAATGTAATCGTTTGACAGCCATAATACTACACACACACAATTGGTAATATTAAAGTGGAGACGTTTAGCAATGTTGCTCATTCCACGGACGTACAAGCTGTACCTCGTTGTAAAGGTGACTAATCAACGATTAAAATGATGTAAAACACAATACCAATTGGTATTATTAAAGTGGAGAAATAATGGACCAAAGTTAAGTTTCCGGTCCCTCACGGATCACCGCCCTCACAGAGCACAGCCCCCTCACGGAGCACGTCTCGTCTGCGAGACTGCAGCTGGGTGCTATTGTGTCGTCAACAGCAGCCAAAAGTAGTACATAAGGGACCCAATATACTAAGAGGTCCTATAATAATACTTTAAGAAAATGCATAGCGTATTTTGCTTTGATCCTGTGTCATAGTTGTTGCTGTTATGATGCACAGCTCTCATCTGTATTCATAAAAGTACTTTGTCATTAATGTATACGGAATCGAATAAAAAAAATATATATGCAGAGAATTTTTAGCTTTATGGCCCATGTCCCAGTTTGTGCCAGTTATTTAAGCACGCTCCACTACAACAGTTTGTTCAGACTAGTCAAAGGCTACTAAAAACTCCGATTGCAAAATCCAGGATTTATTTTTCAGGGCAAACCAGTAATATACTACCGTAGTTAAGTACAAATCTTCAAAAGGTCCTAGAAATTGTATAATGGAATCTGCTCTGTAGAGAAAGTGTGGGCGGCTCTTAAAAGAGCCTTTGGGTTGTTGGTAGATCAAGTCAGCGTTATTAACCTCCGAATCCGTACAGAGTGCGTCCCTGTCTCTTCAGAGCATAGACAACATCCATGGCGGTCACGGTCTTTCTCTTGGCGTGCTCGGTGTAGGTGACGGCGTCACGGATCACGTTCTCTAGGAACACTTTGAGGACACCGCGGGTCTCCTCGTAGATCAGACCGGAGATACGCTTCACTCCGCCACGGCGAGCTAAACGGCGGATAGCGGGCTTGGTGATTCCCTGGATGTTATCACGTAGCACCTTGCGATGACGCTTGGCGCCTCCTTTTCCAAGACCTTTTCCTCCCTTGCTTTTTATATATACTTTATTGAGAAATTATTCAGGTACAATTCATGCAGAATTACATATATACATAAGTTACATCAATAAATAAATAAATCAATCAATGCATTTCAATACAAGTGTGTTTTTTTTTTTTTTTTTTTTTTTTACAATGTCAATAGGTGCCATGGTGTCAGTTTCTTCCTTTTTGCGTCAAGAGTTCTTTGTCTCCTTAGCTCCGTTTGTACCTGTTTGAAGACCACCTCCCCCGAGATGGCCTCCTGGTGAATCACCATGGCACACCTGGTTGCCCACAGTTTGTTTACTACAGTGCAAACCACAGTCCAATAAAAATCTTGCTCTAGGGCAGACATCCTTTCCTCGAAAACTCCGTACATGACAGCATTATAATTTATCTTAATTTTAAAAGCAATTTGTGGCATTTTCCCCCATACCAAGCTGGCCCTTTGGCAGTCCACTAACAGGTGTTCAATTGTTTCATCCGCACCACAGTTTAAAATTGGGCATTTCACGGTTTTCACAAAGCAGCTCCATTTTACGACAGCTCTTACAGCTAGTCTCCTCACAGAGACCAGCCACATTACGTCTCTCTTTTTTTCAGAGATATTTTTACTACTATTATTTTTTATGCATATCTGCTTCTGAATATTGTTGAGGTATTTGTAGGGGAAAATGCCACCATATAAATCATCACATATTTTATCATATATACATTTACTATTCATCTCAGTCCAGTCAATATTTAAATGTGCAGAATTATATACCAAATCCCCATACATGATTTTAAAATAAGGAAAAGAGCTTCTTGCCCGGCCCTTCTTTTTTGTCCAACTCAGTGCCTCCCCTATCCACATAGCCCTCCTTTTAAAACCAGCTGCTACATTTTTACAAAACGAAATTTTTAATTTAAGTCCCAAATCCACAGCCCCAAGGCCTCCATTATTTCTACTTTTATATAATAAGTCCCTCTTTGTGACTTCCCTAGTGGTTCCCCATATGAAATTAACTAATGTTTTATTTATATATTTCAGTGTCTGGTCCTTGGGAGGAAATATAGTTGCCAAAAATAACAGTTTTGCCAATACGTATGTCTTAATAATTATAATCTTTGTTCTATAACAGCATGATTTGTTTTCCCATTTTTCTAAGTCCTCCTTTATTTCTTTATCTTTATTATCCCAGTTCTTTTCATAACTGCCATTATTGCTAAACTTTACCCCCAGAACTGTCATAGTTTCTGTGTCATTTATATTTAAATTAGGCTTTGCCTCACTCCTCCCGAACCAGACACCTTCAGTTTTATCATGGTTTAATCTGGAACCTGAGATCTCTTCATAGAGTGCTAAGTGCTCATGTATAATGTCTAGTTCATTCTTATTTTTAATTATGATGGTGATATCGTCAGCGTAGGCCAAAACAACGACTCTCTCTCCACCACTAGTTTTTATACCCGTGAGTCTTTTATCATTCTTGATTTTATGTAATAATGGATTTATAGCCAAAATATAAAGAGCCGCGGACAAAGGGCACCCTTGTTTCACACCCCTCTTAATCTCAAAGGTCTCAGTTAAAACTCCATTTACATTTACCTGAACTGTGGACTGGGCATACAACAATTTGATCAGGTTAATAAAATCATGGTGAAAACCGTATACTTTTAAGACCTCCCACAAATACTCTCTGGATATAAAATCAAAAGCCTTTTTTTGATCCAAGTTTATAATAAAGAAACCCTCATTTGTATACCCACTTGTTATATCTCTTAAAATACCCAAGTTATCCCACATCAACCTTCCCTTAATAGCACATGTCTGTTCTTTTTCAACAAGTTTTTCTAAATCTGTATTTAGTCTATTAACTATTATTTTTGCAAGTATTTTATAATCAACATTCATTAATGTAACATGTCTCCAATTATCTAATTTATATGATGACCCTTTTTTATATATAAGCGATATAACACCATGGTAGAAGGATGAATGCATTTTGCCCTCCTTGATCCCATCATTATATACAGAGGTTAGCATGTGCACCAATTCGTTTGCGCAGGAGAGATATAACTCATTAGGCAGGCCATCGGGGCCTGGGGATTTACCCTTACTCAACTGGACAATTGCGTCCCTCACCTCCTGATTGGTGATTTCCCCACCCGTAGAGTTACGGCCAACCTCCCTCAAATCAACTGAATCAAGGAAGGCATGCAATTTATATTCATCAATCATAGTTTTCTGGTACATCTTTTCACAGAGATTCCTAACAGTTTCTCTTTTCATCCTCTCATCCTCTACCATATCACCATTTTCATTTAAAATCGCGCTGACATGTTTACTTTGGAGTTTCTTTTTATGCATATTTATAAGACAAAGTGCATTGCTGGACGCATTTGTGTCACCCATGCCTGCCTGTAGGCGGAGGCCCTGGGAGACATCATTTAATTTGGCCAACTCAGATTCCATTTCAGTTAGTTTATCTTTATCCTCATCATTTTTATTTCCCTTAGTTTTTAGATTTATATAATCAGCCATCAATGTACTATATATTTCGTTTAGCTCTTGATTCAATATTTTACATTTGTATTTAAAGTAGTATCTTAGCCTATCTTTAGTGGTTTCCCATAAGTCAACATATGAGTTAGTTAAGACGTTTAAGCTTTTGGCAATAACCACTTCTTTTTTTAACTCTGTAAGCACGTCATTATTATTTAAACAGTTCACATTTAGTTTCCAAAAACCCTTCTTTTCTGTCTTGCCAAACCTCAAGAGGACTACTACTGCTAGATGATCTGAATTGACCAAGACACGTGTCTTATAGTATATAGGGCTAATATCATCATTTATATATATGCGGTCTATTCTTGTCTTGACATTTCTGTCAAAGCGAGTATAGCCGACCTCAGTTGGATGCAATATCCTAAACACGTCTCTCACACCACACAATTCGCTCATTTCTTTAAGGGCTATACCTTCTCTATTGCGAACCCGGGCATTCAAAGGTTGAGACGAAATCCTGTCATTATCATCAGTATAAGCATTAAAATCTCCACATAGTATAGTAAAATAACCAACTGTTAATAACTCATATAACTTTTTAAACATTCGTACTTTCCTTGCTGCATCCGGAGGAGTATATACATTTATAATTCTAATTTTTAAGTTTTGATAAAAACAATCCACTAATAAAATTCTTCCTGGAATAATTTCTCTTGCCCTTATAACCTCAGCTTTATTCTTAAAAAATACGCCTATGCCATCAGCCTTATCTGTGCCAAAAGAGATAATTGAAGTGCCCTTTTCCCATTTTAGCGTTACATCTGCAATGTCCTCCTGAGTAGTTAGTCGCAGTTCTTGTGCGCATATAATATCATACGTAGTGTTGTGCAATATGTCCATTTTTACATTTCTATTTTCCATCGACTTGATACCTCTCACGTTACAAGTGACGATAGAAAGTGTAGACATTATGATATTAAGTTAGATAGAGGCATTCATTTTCTTTTGTATTTTTTGTCCTCATTCGCCAGAGGCGACGTGAGTCGCTTCTGTTTGACACTCACATGTTGTGTAGCTCTCGGAGTTTCTTCCTCAGCTGTAGCCGCGAGAATGAGCCCCCCTCCACTGAACGTCATCTCGCTGCTTCTCGAGTTGCCACTACTCAACTCGTCGCTTGCCGAGTCGTACTCAGAATCGTCGCCTCGCTCCTCCTGCTGTTGCTCGCCGGTCCCCCCCTCATCCCCCACGCCTGAGGAATCAGACCAGGCCGGAAGCAGCTCGTTGACAGCCCTCTCCAGTTGTCTGACAGCCTCCTCCGTCTCCTCCGCTGCTGCTGTCTCCGGGAGGCAGAGACGCTGTTGTCTCTCCGCAGTAGCCGCTCTGACTCCTTCAGCAGCTGCTCTCATGATGTTGGCCACGGCGAAACTGCCATTCCCACGTCCTCTTCCTCTTCCTCTGCTAGTCACGGTCACACCCGCTGCCATCTCGTCAGTCACCCGTCGCTGGATCGCCTGGATCGCCTCCTCGTCACTGACTGAGCCTGCCTCCTCCCCCGGTACCTCGTCTCCCGGGATCACCAGTAGTGCAGGCTCCGTCTGCACGGTACGGCTCTGCCCACTGTCAGCCGACAGTGGGGTGCTGGCGTTAGCCGGTGGCGGCGGTCTGGTGCGCCCCTGTAGACCGACGAAGCGGTTCTGCTGTTCCTCGGCTCTCTCTTTCCTCTCTGCACGTGCCTTGTTGCTGTAGGACTGAGGGCACTGGAAAAAGGAGTGTCCCCTCTCTCCACACAGGCTGCATTCAGCGTCGTTCGTACACTCTTTGGCTTTGTGGCCCAAGTTCCCACATCTCCAGCACTTCACCTGTGTGCACTCTCGGACCTGGTGCTCCGTGCTGTTGCACACAAAACACCGCGTCTGCTGTCCAGGATAGTAAATCCGCCCGTTGTATGGGCCCAGGGAAATAGAGCTTGGCAGTGACATACGTTGCTTTTTTTCATCGTGCTTGAGTTCAACCTTATACTTGCGTACTCCATACCAGATCCCAAACTGGTCGAGTGGTTTGTATGGCTGCTCTTTTATTGAACAGTACCGTTTTAGGTACAGCTCCACATCATGATCTGAGACCCGGCCGGTCCAGAACTTGACTACAACGTTCACTGTCCCTATATTAACAGAGGATTCAATGGACCAGCCCGTCCATGTATCCTGCAGTTTGTCAGACTCATATTGCTCCAGGAAGCGACGGAGTGTCGACTCCTGGTAGAAACAAAGTTCGAACTCACGTCGGTTTGGCAAGGCAATAAAAGAGTAAATGTCCTTTGCACATACTAGGTTCGACTTGAACAAAAGCTCTTTGCCTACAAAATCCCTTGTCGGGAGCTCGGCCTCACCCGTGTATTTTAGCCTTGCCCAGTTATTGGAGAACTGGGAGGCAAACGAAGAAGACATAGCTAGGGCATAGCTACTAGGGATCTTAACCTGCCATTTTGAGTGGTACCTCTTCCAGACATCGTTGAGTTAGCAGTAGTTCAAGAAGTGAATGATTTGAGAAGCAGAGCCTTGCCTTTTTATGTGTGTTCTGAGGACGTAAGGGAGGACAGGCACAGAGAGAGCTGCGTAGGCGTTGCCAATGTGCACCCCCCACACCCACACACATACTCCTCCCCCTTGGTCACATCACCCATTTGTTTTTACAGTAATATTGCTATTCAACTCTATAATCATATAATTGCTGTTATGTTTTCCACTCCAATATTGCTTTCCCTGTTTTTATTGGTTTTATTCCTTGGCATTAATCTTCTTTTTAACTCCCTAATAAAGTAGATTTTTCATGTTGCTTCTTCTTGCCCCTCATGTGTAAAGTGTATTTGGGTGAGTACTCAAATACACTTTACACATGAGAATACACTTTACACATGAGGGGCAAGAAGAACCTGAGAAAAAGCGCTACATAAGTTTGAGATATTATTATTAAATATCAAATTTTATTATCATGCAAGAGACAATAATTTATATGTAAACATTTGTAGAAACCATTGGAAAGCATAAATAATAACATTACATGACTTCATGGCTTATTTTCCTATGCTGTACTCTCGATAATTCTAAATACTACAGCATGCAGAGGAGAAGTCATAACAGAACCATCTAAACACTACAACATGCAGAGGAGAAGTCATAATAGAACCATCTAAATACTACAGCATGCAGAGGAGAAGTCATAACAGAACCATCTAAACACTACAACATGCAGAGGAGAAGTCATAACAGAACCATCTAAATACTACAACATGCAGAGGAGAAGTAATAATAGAACCATCTAAATACTACAGCATGCAGAGGAGAAGTCATAACAGAACCATCTAAACACTACAACATGCAGAGGAGAAGTCATAACAGAACCATCTGAATACTACAACATGCAGAGGAGAAGTCATAACAGAACCATCTAAATACTACAGCATGCAGAGGAGAAGTCATAACAGAACCATCTAAACACTACAACATGCAGAGGAGAAGTCATAACAGAACCATCTGAATACTACATGCAGAGGAGAAGTCATAAAAGAACCATCTAAATACTACAGCATGCAGAGGAGAAGTCATAACAGAACCATCTAAATACTACAGCATGCAGAGGAGAAGTCATAACAGAACCATCTAAATACTACAACATGCAGAGGAGAAGTCATAACAGAACTATCTAAATACTACAACATGCAGAGGAGAGGAGGGACGCTAATTGGGGAACCCTAGTCCTTTATTTTATTTATTTGGAACTACCATATGTCATTGTACACTATTCAAAATTGATTTGAACCAAACTGATTCATGGTTTATCAGTGTGAAGATAAATGGCAGATTAGAACTGGCCTTTTAATAATTGCGTGGTGTTTGACTTCTAACAAACGGGTATAAAGTGCCTGCTGCTCACATGAACACCATTATAGTGAGGATAGGATACTCTTATAAAACAATGTGGTTGGCTCTTAAAAGAGCCTTTTGTGGGTATAAATATGGAGCAGACAGTTTACTTCTTTTTGGGCGCTGCCTTCTTTGCTGCCTTGGGTTTGGCAACCTTCTTGGCTGGAGCTTTCTTGGCTGCTGCGGGCTTCTTAGCCACTTTCTTGGGGCTCTTGGTGGCCTTCTTCGGGCTTTTAGCTACTACTTTTTTTGCGGCAGGCTTCTTGGCTTTCTTGGGTGATTTCTTGGCGGCTACGGGCTTCTTTGCTACCGCCTTCTTGGGCGATTTCTTAGCCGCTGCGGGTTTCTTGGCTGCAACGGGCTTCTTTGCTTTGACTGCTTTCTTAGCTGCAGGCTTCTTTACCTTCACCGCTTCTGCCTTGTTAATCTTGAAGGAGCCAGACGCGCCGGTGCCTTTGAGCTGGACCAGGGTGCCTTTGGTGACCAGGCTCTTGACCGCGGTCTTTACGCGGACCTTGTTCTTCTCCACATCGTAGCCACCGGCAGCCAAAGCCTTCTTGACCGCAGCGAGAGAGACACCGCTCCGCTCCTTGGAGGCGGACACGGCCTCGACGACCAGCTCAGCGACGCTGGGGCCGGTCTTCTTGGGTCGGGGAGCTGCTGCTGCCTTCTTCTTGGCTGCCTTGGCCGGAGCTGGTGCTGGAGCGACTTCTGCCATTATTCTCTCGGATAGTAGATTGCTGTTCCTTCTCGAAAGTAAACTCCCACAGTGTGATGCTGAACGCTCTGAAGGGGCTGGACTTAAACGCCACATGAGAACCATCTAGACTCAACATACACAGCAGCTCTTCTGTAGTATCTTAATGTGACACTTTTGTGTTTCCTCCTCAATTAAAACATCATATAACTATCTACTGGGTATATTATTTAATGCAACAAAGAGCTGATCAGTTAACACACATGCTCCTTTTTTACATTAATACATCTGATATGAAAACAGCACTCTAGTGTTTAAGTTATATGATAAAAAACACCACCCTTCCACAGTCCGACACAAGTGTTTCCTATCATTTGTATTCTAAAACAATTTAAACTATGATAAATTGACAATGATACTCAAACTCCTCTTAGCAGACATTCATGGCGACGCAATAACATAAACTATACTTTTGTTTTGTCTTCCGTTTTTCTATAAAAAGAAGGTTTTCTGACACAAGTAAACACACTCCAGTTGACAACAGCATGGTGGAGTTGATACCACATTCCAATGCCATTGCCATGCCAATACTTTTGTGGTCAAAAACGTATTGCTATCAAAATACAAAAAATATGTTTTCATCTTCAATCAACTGCAGGTACATTATGTCTTTGGTTATGGCAAACATAAGCTACACTGATACACTACTTCCATGCTTGATGATGTGAGCAGACAAATCTGACTTTGGAACATGATGTTGCATGTTGGCATGCATTATTTTACTTAAACTGGTGTGTACAGTAGACTATACCTTTGTATTAATACAAAAGTATTTGTTGTAGTGTCGTGACATTATGGACAACATGGAGACTATAATGTATTTTATGGACACTACTTCATATGTATTCTTTTCAGAGCCACCCACACTTTCTTTCAATATTTATTCAGCTAAGTGTCATGATCAATGAGGCCAATAATTAAGTACTTATAAGTAATCCGTTCTCAACAGTGATATCAAAGTACATTATAGTAGTAATGGATGGATTCATGACAGAGGTGGCAGTGCATATTTAGGTGAGGTGACTCTGAGACAAGCTTGGTTAAGGCCTATTCATAGTCTAGAATTTGGGTGGTGAGGTGACCATGCCCCATGCCAGACTGTGAAGAGTTGGAGACCATTATGACACTTGCTCATAGAAGACTGCAATAGGTCAAAAGCAATCTGGAGCAAGATGCACGATATAGGCGTGAGGGTGCCATGTCACTCCACTCAGGTGGAAGAGCGCATCACTGCATGCCTGGCTGACATCTCACAGTGGATGTCCTCCAACCACCTCAAACTGAACCCAGACAAGACTGAGCTTCTCTTCTTCCCAGCTAAGTCCTGCCCTATGCGGGAGCTAACTATCTCCATAGACAACGCCCTGGTAACGTCTGTCCCAACAGCCAGGAATCTTGGTGTTGTCCTGGACAGTCAGCTCTCGTTCAAAACTCACATCACAGCTGTCACTCGATCCTGTAGGTTCACACTCTATAACATACGACGAATTAGACCGTTCCTCACCCAGGAATCAGCCCAGCTCCTAATCCAGACAACAGTCTTGTCAAAACTTGACTATTGTAACTCCCTCCTTACTGGCCTACCAGCATGTGCACTTAAGCTCTCCAGCTGATCCAAAATGCTGCAGCTCGCTTGGTCTTCAACCAGCCAAAATTCTCACATGTCTCCCCCCTGCTCCGCTCCCTCCACTGGCTCCCGGTCGCTGCCCGCACAGAATACAAAACCCTGATGCTGGCATTCAAAGCAACCAAAGGTATGGCTCCCCCATATCTTGCAAGTATGATCGAACCCTACAAACCCTCCCGCTCACTCAGATCAGCCAACGCAGGGAAGCTGGAAGTACCCTCACTAAAAACGCCGGGACAACGCTCCACACGTCCCAAACTCTTCTCCCTTCTGGCTCCAAAACTGTGGAATGCACTTCCCATTGCAGTCAGAACTGCAGCATCACTCCCAATCTTCCGCCGTAGTCTGAAAACCCACCTTTTCAGACTCCATCATGGCCCATAGCACTTACCCCACCCCCTTAGATAGCAATTCTAGTAGTCATAGCACGTCATAGTACATATGTGTAGCATAGTAGTATAGATGTATAGCTTATATGTATAGTTTCATTATAGATATTCCACTGTTACTTTCTTAGCTACGCATGTTTCATGATAAATGTCTTTATGTGATGTATTCCCATGCTTTTGTTCTTGCTTAATGTAAGTCGCTCTGGATTAAGAGCGTCTGCTAAATGCCTAAATTGTAAATTGTAAATTGCATGTCACAGGGACATTTTGTACGGTATTTTTTAAACAAATTTGAGTAACTTAAAAGGAGAAAAACAATGGACCTGAAGAGACTGCACACGCACTTAAACTGGCACGCTTTGGCACTGTAGGGTTAGTAGTAGTAGTAATTTTAGCACAGCCCAGACAAATGTACTTTGTAACATTTATGTAAATATATTTTTTGCCCTTATTCTGCCACAGTGAGTAGTATTCTGATGTGAGGACTCCCGGTCGCGGTATGTCTACATGTTTTATACTTTTAAATGTTTATACTGAGTGTGCGGTTCTGGGGGTGTTGTTGCATGCCAGCGGATAGACACACATGGCACCAAAGCATGGTGCTATTTGTTGGCGAGTGGCGAGACCTTCAGAACAGCACATGCAGGTGCAGGCATTTGGGCGTTGGGGGGTGCTGCGGATAGTACACATGGCACCCAAGCATGGTGCTGTTTGCTCGCGCTCTCTGGCGCCTAAAAGCCTATTCATAGTCTGGATTTTTGGTGGTGAGGTGACCACCGCTCCGGTGGTGAGGTGACCACCGGAGCTGAAATAACGCTGAGCGGCGGTGAGTAAAAACAGAGAGAAGGGCTGGGCGGTGGCGGTGGTTTGCTCTTCACCGCGGCTCGTGACGTCATGTTGTAGTTCGGTGGTCACGTAACCACCGAAGATCCAGACTATGAATAGGCCTTTATGGTTATGGAGCCTCACACAGCTGGACTCAAGTAAACATTAAGAAATGAATGCAGTGATGTGCAGATCAAACTGTTTTCATTCTCCAGTATTGCATGTGTCAGTTCAACATAAAAGGAGTAAATCTAAGGTTGTGATTCTCTGGGTCAGGATGTATCTCCCCCCCCCCCCCCCTAGCGATGCTGATTAATAGCAGAATAGCAGATCTACAAGATCACACAGAGTCACAGACTTGCAGTATTGTTATTATTTGCGGGGCACAAGCCCCATCTATGTCGAGCCTTTAGTCAAGTCAAGTCACCTTTATTTATATAGCACATTTAAAAACAACAGAAGTTGACCCAAAGTGCTTTCCATATAAAAATTACATCATAAAATACAACATTAAAATAAACGTTTAGCAATACTTCATATAAGAAAAATACAATATTAGAACATTTAAAGAGCATGAAACAACAAAAAAGCCTACTGATTACAAAAAGGTTTAAAACATTTACAGGACTAGGAGCTGAAGGCAATTAGTGTGCACGTAAACAGTGTGTCCTAAACACAAACATTTAATGCCATTGACAATGAATGGCCAGTTCTGAGTGTTTGTGTTAACACAAACATTGAAGACGAGGACATACATTGTGATTGGCCAGAATGAGATGATGTATGATGACGTATAAGAGCGCCCCTCAATTCACACGGGTGTGATTTGTTTTCATATTCAGTATTCTAATGTAATTTCACAAATATGTTTCCTTTGCTTGGTGTTCTGTGTAAAGCACATTGAATTGCCTTGTTGAAATAAAATTGGCATTGCCTTTCATAGTAAACCAAAAAAGTGATTACTTACAAATGAATGCTAAACTAATGATAATAATTTCATGTGAATGGGTGTCTGAGATAATAGTAAGGAGCACACACAGGTAGCAGTTTTAATGACTTATTATAGCCTTCACACAATGTAACTCAAATTATACAGTATTTGTATTGTTTTTTTGTGCAATGGCATTGATGAATAAACACTTTAATGTGCACATGAGAGTTAGTCAAATTTTCTCAGCACACATTACCAAATGAATAATTGTCATTTTTGGCTCATTGTTCAGTTAGTTAAAAGTGCATAACTAGTCAATACCAAAGGATAATAGCTCTTTAAATAACACATTTGGTGGCTCTTAAAAGAGCCGTTTTGGGGTTGTGAGAGTGACGGATTTGTTTAAGCACGTTCTCCGCGGATACGACGGGCCAGCTGGATGTCTTTGGGCATGATGGTCACCCTCTTGGCGTGGATGGCGCACAAGTTGGTGTCTTCAAACAGACCGACCAGATAAGCCTCTGCGGACTCCTGCAGAGCCATGACGGCGGAGCTCTGGAAGCGCAGGTCGGTCTTGAAGTCCTGGGCGATCTCCCTCACCAGGCGCTGGAAGGGCAGCTTGCGGATCAGCAGCTCGGTGGATTTCTGGTAACGACGGATCTCCCTCAGAGCCACTGTACCGGGACGGTAACGGTGAGGCTTTTTCACTCCGCCGGTGGCCGGCGCGCTCTTACGAGCTGCCTTGGTGGCGAGCTGCTTCCTGGGCGCTTTGCCCCCGGTGGACTTACGAGCTGTCTGCTTAGTTCTGGCCATTGTCTGTTGTATAGAGGTCTAGAATAGAATGACTAAGCAGAGCAAACTGCTGATTTTATTAGCGCCACGGAGACGCCGTCGTCCTATGATTGGTCAGTGTTCTGAAACCTCCTTGTTTGGGGAGGTACCATGCATCACTGGCACCGATTGGAGGGGAGCTCTTACACACGTCAATCTGACTGGGACTGCTGTAATATAGCTAATAAATACTATGGAATACCAGGGGCCTATTTCACGAATCTTGGATTAACTAATCGAAGGGCATTTGTTCTAGTTTGCATCTCCATGGACACCTTTCCTTTTGTCACTAAACACAAGGATGTATGTGTGTAAAATACTAATGCAAAATATTAATGTGGTCAATCTTACATGTAGGCCTATGTGCTTTTGGCACAGAAGTGATGATTGTGGACTAGAGCTAAAACGTGTCTTGCACTTGAATATTATATGCAGGCACTGAAATCCATGCTGTGACACTAAATGTATTATGTCAGCTGGGGTTTCTTAATCTTATTTACATGTGGTCTGTTTGTATGGTTCTTAACATTTCTCTCTCTGTAAAGCAGTTGTACTGACATGTAACTTGAGCAAACTGCTGCATTTTATTAGCCTGGTTTGACAATCAGGCTAGCATTTTATCTCACTAGCTCTGAGAGGCAGCAGTGCAGCACACACACTTTCAGTGTTGTTGAAGATGTGTGGTCAGGAACCTCCCTATTTGGGAGGAGTCAGAGTTTACACTGGGAGGAACCGATCACTCCACTAGCAGTGATTGGTGGGAAACTCATACACACTCAGCCCGCGCTCTCATCCGTCTCTATGATTGGTGGGGCGCTCAACCCCACACTATACTTTACTAAGCTGAATATATAAAATGTCTCGCACGCCTCTACCCCAGCACATTTCTTCGAGTGCTTATTATTCTACAAAACCAAAATGAGTGGTCGAGGCAAAACCGGCAAACCGGCAAAACCTGCGCAAACGAATTGGTGCACATGCTAACCTCTGTATATAATGATGGGATCAAGGAGGGCAAAATGCATTCATCCTTCTACCATGGTGTTTTATCGCTTATATATAAAAAAGGGTCATCATATAATTTAGATAATTGGAGACATGTTACATTAATGAATGTTGATTATAAAATACTTGCAAAAATAATAGTTAATAGATTAAATACAGATTTAGAAAAACTTGTTGAAAAAGAACAGACATGTGCTATTAAGGGAAGGTTGATGTGGGATAACTTGGGTATTTTAAGAGATATAACAAGTGGGTATACAAATGAGGGTTTCTTTATTATAAACTTGGATCAAAAAAAGGCTTTTGATTTTATATCCAGAGAGTATTTGTGGGAGGTCTTAAAAGTATACGGTTTTCAAATTGTTGTATGCCCAGTCCACAGTTCAGGTAAATGTAAATGGAGTTTTAACTGAGACCTTTGAGATTAAGAGGGGTGTGAAACAAGGGTGCCCTTTGTCCGCGGCTCTTTATATTTTGGCTATAAATCCATTATTACATAAAATCAAGAATGATAAAAGACTCACGGGTATAAAAACTAGTGGTGGAGAGAGAGTCGTTGTTTTGGCCTACGCTGACGATATCACCATCATAATTAAAAATAAGAATGAACTAGACATTATACATGAGCACTTAGCACTCTATGAAGAGATCTCAGGTTCCAGATTAAACCATGATAAAACTGAAGGTGTCTGGTTCGGGAGGAGTGAGGCAAAGCCTAATTTAAATATAAATGACACAGAAACTATGACAGTTCTGGGGGTAAAGTTTAGCAATAATGGCAGTTATGAAAAGAACTGGGATAATAAAGATAAAGAAATAAAGGAGGACTTAGAAAAATGGGAAAACAAATCATGCTGTTATAGAACAAAGATTATAATTATTAAGACATACGTATTGGCAAAACTGTTATTTTTGGCAACTATATTTCCTCCCAAGGACCAGACACTGAAATATATAAATAAAACATTAGTTAATTTCATATGGGGAACCACTAGGGAAGTCACAAAGAGGGACTTATTATATAAAAGTAGAAATAATGGAGGCCTTGGGGCTGTGGATTTGGGACTTAAATTAAAAATTTCGTTTTGTAAAAATGTAGCAGCTGGTTTTAAAAGGAGGGCTATGTGGATAGGGGAGGCACTGAGTTGGACAAAAAAGAAGGGCCGGGCAAGAAGCTCTTTTCCTTATTTTAAAATCATGTATGGGGATTTGGTATATAATTCTGCACATTTAAATATTGACTGGACTGAGATGAATAGTAAATGTATATATGATAAAATATGTGATGATTTATATGGTGGCATTTTCCCCTACAAATACCTCAACAATATTCAGAAGCAGATATGCATAAAAAATAATAGTAGTAAAAATATCTCTGAAAAAAAGAGAGACGTAATGTGGCTGGTCTCTGTGAGGAGACTAGCTGTAAGAGCTGTCGTAAAATGGAGCTGCTTTGTGAAAACCGTGAAATGCCCAATTTTAAACTGTGGTGCGGATGAAACAATTGAACACCTGTTAGTGGACTGCCAAAGGGCCAGCTTGGTATGGGGGAAAATGCCACAAATTGCTTTTAAAATTAAGATAAATTATAATGCTGTCATGTACGGAGTTTTCGAGGAAAGGATGTCTGCCCTAGAGCAAGATTTTTATTGGACTGTGGTCTGCACTGTAGTAAACAAACTGTGGGCAACCAGGTGTGCCATGGTGATTCACCAGGAGGCCATCTCGGGGGAGGTGGTCTTCAAACAGATACAAACGGAGCTAAGGAGACAAAGAACTCTTGACGCAAAAAGGAAGAAACTGACACCATGGCACCTATTGACATTGTAAAAAAACAAAAAACAAAAAAAAACAAAAAAAAAAAACACACTTGTATTGAAATGCATTGATTGATTTATTTATTTATTGATGTAACTTATGTATATATGTAATTCTGCATGAATTGTACCTGAATAATTTCTCAATAAAGTATATATAAAAAGCAAAACCGGAGGAAAGGTGAGGCAGAAGGCCAAGACCCGCTCATCCCGTGCCGGGCTCCAGTTCCCCGTAGGTCGTGTCCACAGGCTGCTGCGTAAAGGCAACTATGCCCAGAGAGTCGGTGCCGGCGCCCCGGTCTATCTGGCGGCTGTCCTCGAGTATCTGACCGCTGAGATCCTGGAGTTGGCTGGAAACGCTGCCCGCGACAACAAGAAGAGTCGTATCATCCCCCGTCACCTCCAGCTGGCCGTCCGCAACGACGAGGAGCTCAACAAACTGCTGGGCGGAGTGACCATCGCTCAGGGCGGTGTGCTGCCCAACATCCAGGCTGTTCTGCTGCCCAAGAAGACTGAGAAAGCTGCCAAGAAATAAACCTTCATTTCGACTGACCAAACCCCACAAAGGCTCTTTTAAGAGCCACCCACTGTTTCTATATGAGGGTCATTTCTGATATCTTCCACATTATATAAGTGTATCAATTATGCTATTTAACTTCCTTGTTAATTCCTCTATTATTTAAATAAGTAGTAGTAAAATGAACCTTGTCTCTAAACATTGAGGTTATGAAGAGATTACAATTATACATTTATTATTTAAAGATCATGTGTGCCATGCTTGCAGCTGTTTTGACACACATTGGCCCATGACAGACCTTTTAATGAAGTCTTATTTTTACAAGCTTCTTTAAAGTTGTTCATACACAAATACCACTTACAGCAATCATTACCTGGTACTTAATATATATAATATAATATATAATTAAAACAAGCCTTGTATTATCATTCAGCGTCAGACGTCTGACCTGGTTTAGCTGACAGGCTGTGAAAAGGCCATTTGCTTATAGTGTTGAGATAAGATCTTCAGTGAAGTCAAGATATGAAGAAATTAGACGAATTATATATTTTTTTAGATCATGTGCCATGCTTGCAGCTGTTATATTGTGTATATTTTATATATTTTTTAACTTGTGGATCATATGTTCATTTTACATGATTGCTAGTGTAGTAGAGTAAATTAAATTAATTTCAACAGGCTTATGAATTAATCTGCAGTACTATTAAAAACTTTACATGCCCAGTATTAGCAGTTATTCAGAAGAGTGTCAGAAGACTGACCTGGACCAACTGGTTTAGCCTACAGGCTGTGAAAAGGCCATTTGCTTATAGTATTTGAATGAACTCTTTCTTGGAAAAGATGAGTGGTCCTTAAAAGGACCGTTGTGTTTAGAGCAGACAGAACAGTTTACTTGGAGCTGGTGTACTTGGTCACAGCTTTGGTGCCTTCAGACACTGCGTGCTTGGCCAGCTCACCGGGGAGCAGCAGGCGGACGGCGGTCTGAATCTCCCTGGATGAGATGGTGCGGCGCTTGTTATAGTTAGCCAGTTTGGAGGCTTCACCGGCGATGCGCTCAAAGATGTCGTTGACGAAGGAGTTCATGATGCCCATGGCCTTGGAAGAGACACCGGTATCGGGGTGGACCTGCTTCAAGACCTTGTATATGTAGATGGCGTAGCTTTCCTTCCTGCCCTTTCTGCGCTTCTTGCCGCCCTTCGTGGCGGTCTTGGTGACGGCGCCCTTCTTGGAGCCCTTCTTGGGCGCTGGCTTTGCTACTTCAGGCATCGTGCTTGTATTCAGTAGAATAGTTCAGTTGCAGTGAAGAATGTGTAAGAAGACGCTCTCGTACCACTATTTATACAAAGCCAATGCAAATGAAGCGTGGGACTCCTAGCATATTATTGGCTGATCCTGCCACAAAGAGACTTTGTTTTCTGTATTATGTTTTCCGCTCGTGTGCTCTATTGTCCCTGTATCATTGTGAGGGGCTAAATATACTAGCCTCTTTATACATTATTAATATGTATTGTAAATGTATAATTGAAAGCCCATTTTTATCATAATGTGTTTTGTTTTGATTTTGCATTGATCCTCCTTTATGACTGCTGTTGCTGCTATGACACCCACATTTCCCCATTATAAAGGTATATCTGCATATTCATTTGCCACAACTTAAGCTAACTTTACCTAACTATACAGGGAAACACTGTATTCTGAATATTGCAACGTAAGATAATGATAAAACCTGACAGAAACCGGCCTGCTGAAACCAGGAACCGGATTAACTATAGCCTACTACATTAATTAACATGTTCTTTATTGGCACCAAATTTCATTCATTCAGAGAGAGTACAAGCTTTACCAGAAGTATTTTATTAAATTCATCACATAAATCAAAGCTTGGAAATCCATATAAAAACATACTGCTTGTCATCGTATAAAAACATCACATCAAATACATACATCGTAATACATCATCAATACATAATACATACATCAAATACATTTAGCTCACAGCCACTTATAGGCGCCAGGGAGCGCGAGCGCCACAGTACCATCCTTTGGTGCGATGTGTACTATCCGCGACACCCCCTAAAGCCCAAATGCCTGCGTCTGTATGTGCTGCTCCGAGGGTCTCGCCACTCGCCAACAAATAGCACCATGCTTTGGTGCCATGTGTGACTATCAGCTGGCATGCAACAAAACCCCCGGAGCCACCCACACTCAATACCAACACTTAAAGGTATAACATGTCCAAGAGGGAGTCCTCACATCAGGATAAGGCAGAATAAGGGCAGAAAAGATATATATATACGTTACAAAGATTATATTTGTCTGGACTGTTCCAGACATGCTACAGTGCCAAGGTGGGCCAGTTTAGGTGTGTGTGCAATCTCTTCAGATCCATTGTTTTTTTCTCCTTTTAAGTTCCGTTTTAATATGTTTAAACACAGTGTTTGCATCAATTACTAGGTGGTCTATTGACATTTTACACCGAGTTATCCAGATCCTAAAAATTGTCACACAAATACAAACCCAAAATATATCATAATCTTCTTTTCTGCAGTTAAAATTACCGTACAAAATGTCTCTGTGGCATGGCACCTTCACACCTAAATCGTGCATCTTGCTCCAGATTGCTTTTGACCTCTTGCAGTCTACGAGTAAGTGCCATATGGTCTCTAGTTCTGCAGTCTGGCATGGGGCATTCCGTCGTGGTTACAAAGCAGCTCCATTTAACCACTGCTCTAGTTGGAAGTGGGCAGTTAACCACATAACGTCCTGCATCTTCCCAGTGACGAGGCCACTGTTAAAATTATTTACTAGGTTTTTACTTTCTTCAAAGGAGCAGTGTTTAAAAAGTACCATACCTCCATATATCTTATTACTTATATTATTTTATTTGATTGGGTTCCCCAGTTAATATTTCAATTGCTATGTTTTGTGGTAAAGTCCCCATATGCCAGTTTATAGTATGGCAGTGACAGTCTGCCCCTGCCCCTCTGTTTTCTCCATGTTTTGTGGTCTCCTACCCAAGCTGCTCCACACAGAATGCCCCTAGCCACATTTTTACAAAATGCAATCATTATTTTGCTGCCGACGTCCATTGCGCCAAGGCCTCCCTCTTTGACATTTTTAAACATAAAAATCCTTTTGGTAACCTCCCGGTTGTTTCCCCAAATCAAGCGTACACACATCCTATTAATTCTTGTTATGCATTTCTCAGGTGGCGGAAAAATGGTGGCCAGGAACAATAACTTTGACAAAATAAATGTTTTTACAATCTCTATTCTCGATTTATAAGTTGTGTCCCTAACTTTCCATTTTTCAACTTCGGCATGTATTTCCATTTATTTTCTGTCCCAATTATTTTTTGCACAGTCCCTATTAGCAAAGAAAATGCCAAGTATTTTCATTTCCTCTTTCACCTCCATGAGCAGGGCCGGCCTCCGATCCTCCTCTCCGATCCAAATACATTCCGTTTTGGTCTCATTTAGCTTGGCCCCCGCGACCTGCTCATAGAGGTGGAAGTGTTCTCTGACATAATCCAGTTCTCTCTGCGATTTTATAAAGGCAGTTACATCGTCCGCGTATGCGGACACCTTGGCTGCCGTTCTATTAATCCGAACTCCTTGTATTCGGTTATCATTTTTTATTTTATTTAGTAATGGGCTGATGGCCAGAACGTAGAGCGCTGCGCTCAGCGGACAGCCCTGTTTCACCCCTTTCTTTATGTCAATGTAATTAGACGTCCTTCCATTTACTTTTACCGCCACCTGAGATTTTGCATACAACATTTTAACCATTTTTATAAATACCTGTGGAAACCCATATTTATCTAAAACACCCCATAAATATTCTCTATACAAAATCAAAAGCTCTCTTTTGGTCAAAGCCAACAATAAAAAAGCCAGGCTCATGACGTGAGGTTATCATCTCTCTGATCCTATTTAAATTGTCCCACATCATACGTCCTTTAATGGCGCATGTCTGTTCTTTTTCAATTATTTCGTTTAATACTGTATTTAGTCTTATCATTATGATTTTGGCGAGTATCTTATATTCTATATTAGTTAGTGTGATCTGTCTCCAATTATTTATATCTTTTTCATCCCCTTTTTTAAAGATCATCGAGATGGTACCCTGATAAAACCCGTCATGCATTGACTTCTTAAAACACCCGTCATTAAATGCAGAGGCCAAAATATCAGCAAGTTCGTTAGCAAAGACCTGATAAAATTCGGAGGGTAGGCCATCCGGGCCGGGAGACTTCCCTCGGTTTAACAAAGAAATTGCTTTTTTTACTTCCTCGCTTGTGAAATCACCCAGGAGTGTGTCAAAGTGCACTCCATCTATTTTTTTCACCTCTGATAAAAAGGCCTCTGCATCCAACAAAGTACCATCACCACAATACATTTCCTTAAAATGTTCCACAATCAATTCCATTATTCCATTATCATCATTTACAATTTGACCATGTTTATTTGTCAGTGCATTTATACAGTTAAACTCTTGTCTCTCTTTATATTTCTCTATAACTTTTCGTATGTTTGCTGGTTCGTCCATATCGAAGCCTGCTTGTACTTTAGCTGCATTAAAATAATCATTATTAAAAATCTTCAAAGTGCTAGTAATGTCGTCTAATTTCTTTTCATCATGTTCTGATGTGCTACTTTTACATTTGAGTTCAACATATAGTTGCATTAGTTTATTATACTCTTTATTCCGTTCCATATTTAAATATTTACATTTTAAAATGAGTTGCCTTTTTACGCATCTCTTCATCTCTTCCCATAATTCGACATTTGATTCAGTAAGGTTTTGCCTCGTCCACTCATTTTGTAGTAGGTTAGGTTTATGAATAGAATAATAAGCACTCGAAGAAATAAAGGAGTGTTCATTTTTTTCATTTGCTGCTTTCTTTCGTTTTAGGAATTTTAGCTCTTTTTGACATTCGAGAATGGGGCTAAATAGGTAAAAAAAAAATACAACATTTTATGATGATTTATTTTTATTATTTACTATAGTCCTAATAAACCACAGGAAATTAAATCTGGCCACAGAATTGGCCAAACTGAATGTGAAGGAGGCCTACTGGGGGAAGCCATATACTGTGTGTCATGTTTGTTACATTCTATAGAGGGTATGTGCATGCATAAAGTGAATGGCAGATCGAGTGGCAAAGTGAATTTAATGTTGTTTAAAGTAATTTAATGCAATCAAATAAGACTTTTCTGTTTGGATGTATGGGCTGTCAAGGCCAGAAAGTAGTTTTTGCCACTCAGTAGGCATTCCCGCATAACTTCCAGGTATGATGATGATGTCACGCGCATACCCTGTGATTTCTTTTTTAATCGCCATCAAATTTTGTAAAAAAAAACATATTTAGCCCCATGCTTGAATGCCCCTGCCCCCCTGTCAAAAAGAGCTAAAATCCCCTAAAATGAAAGTAATTAATACTCACCTTTTAGTTTCTCTAATAACTTAAACCATGAACCTTAAAGTTGCCCTTTAAGTGAAAGAAAAAAGGCCAGACAGTACTAAATATATCAGTCATACTTTGGTTGTATGGGTACCTAACCAAATGTTCAAGACGACATCTTGAAGAAAATGTTCTCTGTAATATGTCATACAGAAGTAGTGGAAATTGTCTGAACAAAATTAAAACGACACCCTAAAACTGGATGGATATTGTTCTAGAAATGCTTTAGACAGAGCTAGACTGGGCTAAATTCTTGCCCTAGATAAAAAGCCTCTGTTAAAACAGCTTTGAATTGCTCCGAGGAGCTCACGTGTTTTATCGGAAGCGTAATGGTCCTGCGGCACATGCACTCACAACTGGGAAACAGACAGTGTGCTCCTTAAACTCTGTAGCGCAGTCGTGGTTGAAGTCGATAACTACCCCAAAATCCTTCTCTGAGGGAAGTAGTGGGATGTGACCTTGCCCTGTGATCCACTGAAGAAGCCTTGCAGGTGTGATGGGACTTGGTTCTTCCATGTCATCTGCCTGCCCCTGATCTTTGGCTATAGAGCATTGTTATGACAGTTTAATGTCCTTTTACATACTTACTATTACAAACAAAACAGCTCACACCCTGCCTGACTGGGTTGAGATTTTAACATTCAGGAAGAGAACCTCTTTTGGTGTTTTTAGCATTATGTTATACTTTTGCTATTGAAACATAGCAGATCTACAAGCTCATAGCACTGGACTACTAGCTTGTAGATCTGCTATTTTTCTTTAATCGTGAAGATGTGGCACAAACTTTGAATCTATTCTTTCACAGTAGTGATGGGAGATTAATCGGCAAACACATCGGTATCGGCTGATTTTAGTTGTTTATAGATGCATCGGTTCGATTAATTAATCGGCCGGATTAATCAGAATCATTTATTTGTCATTTTCCTATGTACTTGCATACAAAAGAACATGACATATCGTTTCCCCTCAGTTATTGGCAGTGCAACATAAAACATAGAGCCTATTTAAAACACAAGCTAAAAACTAAAACATTTAAGAAGAGCCCCAGTATGTATGATGACGTGCAATTCATATGGAAAAGTTAAGAGTTACCAACACCACGCACAACCTATAAATAAGTAAAGTGGCATGGTGCTATCCTTAAAAACAAAACGTTACCAGCACTGTTTTTTTAAAGTGCTATTGTGCATCCAAAGTGCATTTTTTTGTCCAGTTCAGTCCAACGCTTCATTCATTTTGCCGGGGGAGGGGGCGCAGCTCGTTTACGAGCCGGGGGAGGGGGGGTAGGGGGCGCAGTTCGTTTAAGAGCCTCACTGCACTTGGGAGAAAACTGTTTTTCATCCTAGTTGTCCTTGACCTAATACTCCTGTACCTTTTCCCTGAGGGTAGGAGCATATACAGGCCGTGGGAGGGATGATGAGGGTCCCAATTGATGCTGGTGGCTCTTTAGAGCTCCAACAAGGGGGGAACAGAGGCACCAATGATCCTTCCAGCTGTCTCCACCACCCGATTCAGCTGGTGTTGTTCCTGTGCCTTGAGGCTGCCGAACCAAGAGGTGAAGCTGTAGGTCAGGATTGACTCTATGGTGCCCCTGTATAAGGTGGTGAGGAGGGGAATGGGAAGGCCCGCCTTCCTGAGCCTCCGGAGGGGGTAAAGTCTCTGCTGAGCCTTCTTGATGATGGCTGTGGTGTTGATCGTGGAGGTCAGATCTTCTGCCAAATGCACCCCCAGGAATTTGATACTATTAACCCTTTCCACATGGGCACCACCGATGGTCAGTGGTGTATGGTGGCAGCTGCTGGCTCTCCTCCTAAAACCAACCACCATCTCCTTTGTTTTGTCCACATTCAGAAAGAGGTTATGCAAACTGCACCACTCTGTAAGCAGATCCACCTCCTTCCTATAGTCAGTCTTTCTTTACAGATAAACAAGTCCAAAGTAACAGCTTGAACATATCTACAAGCTCACAATATTAAATATAAGGTATTTAAGTTAAATCTGACTTGCCTAAGCAGTGCAGACTTTGCAGCCAAATATATAATCTCAATGTGGGGGTCCTTGACATGCAGAAAATGTTTGAGAACCACTGTTATTGAATAAAAAATAATCTTATTGAACTGGGGACCCCCAACATAACCTGCCATCAAGGAGTGTTGTGCGGGAGGAGGAGGACGAAGGCTCTACATCCTCCCGGTGGGGGCTCCTCACTGTTGTTGATTTTGACAGCAAATTTTCATTTAGTTTTAACTTTTAATCATAGTCTTTTGAGTAAACATGTATTAAGTTTTAGTCATATTTTGATCATCTGAAATGTTTTAGTCTTAGTCTAGTTTTAGTTTACTAAATAGTGTAAGATTTTAGTCGACTATAATGTATTTTGGTTTCGTAATGACTGATTGTACATTTGGTTGCATGCTGAAAATAGCAGATCTAAAATCTCACAACGCCTCACAGTGCGACACGTTGTGAGATTGTAGATCGGCAGAGCACAACCAAACATAAAATGCCTTGTCTTTTAGTTCTACTGGATATATTTAGTCCTTGTTTTAGTCATGATAGCTTAATTAGTTTTAATTTTGTTTGTATGTTATTTTTGTCAACGAACATTTTTCATCATAGTTTTTGTCAACGAAATCAACACTATCCTCACACACACACACACACACACACACACACACACACACATAAATTACTATTGTAATGATTCACTCATAAATAACTGTGTTGTATTGATTCATTCATAAAAGACTGTATTGTAATGATTCATTCATAAATGACTGTATTGTAATGATTAATTGACTGTATTGTAATGATTCATTCATAAATGACTGCATTGTAAGGATTCATTGATAACGTACTGTATTGTAAGCCATATTTTTAATCACCTTATACTGTATACTGAGAGGTGGAAGCATTTGATAAAACTTTAATTGGCAATAGTATTGTTCCAGTCTATTAATTAACAATTTTGCTGACCTGTGGGAAAATAATGTATGTGTAGGCCTACCAGATGATAACCTGATCATATTCTGATGATACTAATATTTAAGGTCTGGAGGAGGAGGCTGCAGTTAGCACTGGATTTGCTCACTATGATGTAAAGTTCTCCATTCATTGTCAATGGGAATTTAATGTTTGTGTAAGTCAAAAATCACACCCGTGTGAAGTGAGGGGCGCTCACTTCACATGTGTTGATTAGGTGATGTAATGGTGATGTAAAACAAAAGGTGCAAACACAAACATTAAACACCGTTAACAATAAAGAGACAATATGACGTAAATGACACATTATGGTGTAAATGTTCCCTTCATTGTCAATGCGTTTACAAAACAAACATTCAACTAAAGCCTAACATTGTGTGTCCCTTTAACTAGAACATAAGAGGATCGGCTCATTAACCCATTTTGGGCGGGAACCCCTTTTAACAATAATAATAATGAATTGCATTTTTATAGTGCTTTTCCAAGTGCTCAAATCGCTTTACAATGGTTCATTCATTCATACATTGGGAGGTGAAGCGGTAAACAGTCGACGCCAGCGTCCTCACTTCCCACATTCACACACCAATGGTGGCGAGCTCACACCGACCGACTCATTGGACGCAATGCAGGGTTCAGTGTCTTGCCCAAGGACACTTCGACATGTGGACAGGAGGAGGAGCCGGGATTCGAACCGCCGACCCAGGGATCATTGGACGACCTGCTTGTACCTCCTGAGCCACAGCCGCCATTTTGGTGTTTCAAGCATTATGTTATGCTTTAGCTGTTGGAAAATAGCAGATCTACAAGCAGATAGCAGACCTCATAGTGCGGAACCGAGTGCCGCGCTACGAGCTTGTAGATCTGCTATTTTTGAAAAATCGTGAAAATGTGGCGCAAATCTTTGAATATATATTCTTTCAGAGCGAACGTTTTTAACTCTGGGGGGGGGGTCCTTGAAACAACATATTTTGAGACGGGGGTCAGTGGCCAAATACAGATAATTCTGGGGGTCCTTGACAAGAAATATTTTGAGAACCGCTGACACAGAAACATGGGTTTTTCAGAAAACTACAAGCTCGTAGCACGCCACTCGGTGGCACGCTACGAGCTTGTAGATCTGCTATTTTTCAATAGCTAAAGTATATAAACATTAAAACATAATGCTTGAAACACCAAAAGGGGTTCCCGTTCAGAATGGGTCTCCTTTAACAATCACATCTCAATGTTTTTTTTCAATAATCATCCAATCTAACTCAATGCAATCCCCATAGAAGACATATCTTAACAAATACTTTTATACTTCGTATGCCATCATATTTATGGCAATAAAACAAAGTGAACCACGTTTTAAACTCCACCAAGAGTTCACCAAGTTAAACTGTTACTAAACTGTTGAAAGTTAAACTGAACTGAAGCAACATAAAAAGATAAATGACAAATATAAATAAACAAATTCAATTATGTGTACCCTTTCGTTTCAATGCTGTCGTTACCTTGTACAACCACTAGAGGGTAGTGTCATGCCATACGTTGGCGTGCGTTCAACTTGCGGCCATGGACCAAAAGCTTTCTCTCTGGGGGTGTGACGATATTGGCCAATCAGCAAGCGTTGTTGCCAACAACGAAGCGACCAATGGCGTGTTAACGTGCAGCTCATGTGGTTCATTTGGCTCATGTGGCTACACACACGACTTTTATCATCACTTCTACAACAGCTACAGTCTACTGTTGTTTAAGGTAAGAAACTGTAATGATTATTACATTGATACTAAACCTACTGCAGCAGCAACAACAACAACAACAGCAGTGGTTCCCAAAATGTTCATGTCAAGGACGCCCAAAATGATACTAATTTATAGCCCGCGGACCCCCATTTATAAATGCCGAGGACCCCCGTGAGAGAATATTTTTGTACGGCAGTGCATCCGGAAAGTATTCACACTCCTTCACTTTTACCACATTTTGTTTTGTTACAGCCTAATTTCAAAAGGGAGTAAGGCTCTAATTGCCTCCAAATGTGCCTCAATTTAGCACTAAGTCAAGAGTGTGAATACTTATGTAGGCTACATGTGTTTTTCCAGTTTCTTATTTTTTATAAATTAACAAAATATTCGAAAAAACATTTTTCACTTCATCATTATGGGGTATTGTGTGTAGATTTATGAGGAAAAAAACGAATTTAATCCCTTTTGAAATGAGGCTGTAACAAAACAAAATGTGTGTGAGAGAGAGAGAGAGAGAGAGAGAGGTGGAAGAAAAGAAAGGAGGAAAGCACCAGCCAGAGAGCACCACCACCACCATGAAATATCTGTGTGACGCAGTGTTGACAAACGTGCTTCTGTTTAACAGTTAACAGCTCTGTATTGAGTTTGTGCTTGAAATGTAGCCTACTGTAATTCTACAAACTGTTAATAAATATTTCAATCAATCAATCAAAAAGTTTAACGTCATCAAAGTCCCCCTTGCAATGCACTCCCTTCCCAGACCCCTTGTACTGCAGTGGAGTAATTAACTGCCTTCCATTCCATTTCACAAAAGTTTTGCTCGTGTCGTACGTTACGTTCCAGTCCAAAAAAAGCGATTGAGAAACCTGTGCAATTTCATCCAGACCAAAAGCAATGCCCCCGCTGTTAATTTTGCATCGCATTGTAAACAACTGTGCCTCGTTATAGCCACACAAGTTTCTAATTTGCGGTCACAGACTTTTCAGTTGTGTAGATTTAACTGTAACAGAAAGTTCTATCCAGACCATCTCCCAGTCACGGAGCTCGGACTGACACAGACACATAGACGCGACGAGTCGACGACGACGCGCAGCATATCCAGCTAGAAGCCAGAAGTGTTGCCAGTATAACTCTATGGCAGAAACAAGCAACCTAGGTATATACAAAATAAGCCAAAAAGAAGCAACACTGGTCGTTTCTGGCCAGTGTTGCCACATCTGTTTATAAGCGATTTTGGGATTACTTTTGTAGATTGCTCTTGGCATGAAAATGTTTGAGAACCACTGCTCTAAAATAATATTAGACAAAGTTTGAGCCACAAACACATTGCTCTCTCTCTTGTCCTTTTGCATAAATTAAATAGGCCTATTCATGATTCTGCTTATAGAGAAGTAGCCTATGTTAGTTTGTTTTATGGAAACAGTTGTTTGTGTTGAAAGTGCTAATTGCACAGAATTATTAAAAAGAGAGAAAATGGGCAAGCCATAAAAGAATGTACATTGCACTCATCTTTTCATACGTCATGTGGAAATAAGGTAAATAATAAAGTAACATTAATGTTGTCATTTTAGCAACCGGCCCCTGGCCCCATGCCATTTTCATAATGTGGCCCACATGTTCAGCTATTTGAGTATTCCTGGTTTACTGTGTCAGAAAAGGACACCAAACTCGCAGTTTGCAAGGTGTGAATTCACAACGCTGTGATCGGTATCGGCAATATCGGTATCGGCAGGTACTGCGTCCGGTGATCGGTGATCGGCCCCAAAAAACCTGATCGGAGCATCTCTATAGACTAGTACTGTTGTTGCTACTTTGAATCGGCCTCATTAAGGCTCATTCATAGTCTAGGTTTTCGGTGGTGAGGTGACCACCGAACTACAACATGACGTCACTGAGCCGCGGTGAAGAGAAAACCACCACCACCGCCCCTCAGCCCTTCTCTCTGTTTTTACTCACCACCTCTCAACGTTATTTCAGCTCCGGTGGTCAGCTCACCACCGAAAATCCAGACTATGAATGAGCCTTTAGTGTCGAAGTGTCCTTGAGCAAAGACACTGAACCCCTTAAATTGCTCCTGATGTGCTGGTCGGTGCCTTGCATGGTTTCCGTCGCCATCGGTGTATAAATGTGTGTGTGAATGGGTGAACGTAATGCACAATCTATGTAAAGCACCTTGGATGAAGGCGCTATATAAATGCACCATTTACCATTTCTATATAAAATGCACCATTTCCTTTGTTTTCTGCTACTCCGGGTGTTTGCAGCCTTCCAGAGAGACCGCGGACGGAAATGGCGTCTCCTTTCACTCGCCTGGAAGAGGAGCTCACCTGCCCTGTGTGCTGCGACGTCTTCAAGGTTTCCTGACATTAACCCATTTTAGGCGGGAACGCCTTTTGGTGTTTGCATTATGTTATGCTTTAGCTATTGAAAAATAGCAGATCTACAAGCTCATAGCACGCCACCGAGTGGCGCGCTACGAGCTTGTAGGTCTGCAATTTTTGAAAAATCGAAGAACGACTGACATAGAAACATAGCTTTTTCAGAAAACTGTCCGGATGTAGAAGACATTTTTAGAATCTGATCTCAGGTCAGAATGAAAACTGTCAGGATGTATACAAGACATTTATAGAATCTGATCTCAGGTCAGAATAAAAACTGTCAGGATGTAGAAGACATTTTTAGAATCTGATCTCAGGTCAGAATGGGTTAAGTTTAATTTATGTTTTATTTTAATTCTCTTATATGTTTTATGACCTCAATTATTACACTCACACAACCGTAAACTTTGAACATTCAGTGGACTTTCTGCGGTCTCGCGTTTTTCTCGGTGTGTTCTAAAGCTTTTTGAGCTGCAGTGAAAACAGGCCTCAGCAGTGACATCTGCTGGCAAATCACCATTGTCATATATGGGATATTTTTTAGACTCTTAACCCATTTTGGACGGGAACACCTGTTGGTGCTTTAAGCATTATGTTATACTTTAGCTATTGCAAAATAGCAGATCTACAAGCGCATAGTGCGGCACCGAGTGGCGCGCTACGAGCTTGTAGATCTGCTATTTTGGAAAAATCATGGAAATGTGGCGCAAATCTTTGAATATATCGTATTCTTTCAGGGTGAACGTTTTTAACTAAACTCTTTGCTGGAACATCATATTTTCAGATGGTGGTCAGCGGGCCAATTTAATATATCTTTGGGGGTCTATGAACGACACAGAAAACTGTCAGGATTTAGAAGACATTTGTAGAATCGTCCTCAGGTCTAAATGGGTTAAACAAGGACTGTGAGTTGAGCCAGAAAACTCCAGACCACAGAAAATCTTCTGAATGTTAAAAAGTTCACGTTTTCTTTTTTGGGTTCAATTAAGCTCGGAAAACATGAATAAAATAAGAGAAATTACAAAAAAAAGCTTGTAGGTCTGCTATTTTTTTATAAAATCGAAGAACCACTGACATAGAAACATGGCTTTTTCAGAAAACTGTCAGGATGCAGAAGACATTTTTTAGAATCTGATCTCAGGTAAAAATGGAAAACTGTCAAGATGTAGAAGACATTTTTAGAATCTGATCTCAGGTCAAAATGGCTTAATGTCTCAATCCTTCTCAAGGACCCCGTGGTGCTGACCTGCAGCCACAGCTTCTGCAGAGGCTGTCTGCAGGAGTGGTGGACGGAGAGACCCGTGCAGGAGTGTCCCGTGTGCAAGAAGAGGACCAAGAAGTCCTCCGCTAAACACCCGCCGCCCACCAACCTGGTGCTGAAGAACCTGTGCGAGAAGTACCTGGAGGAGAAACGCCAGAGTGCGGCGGCTGCAGCGGCAGCGGCGGCGGCGGCCGCGGCCGCGGCGGCCTCGGAGGAGCTCGACCTCTGCGCCGCGCACAGGGAGAAGCTCCGCCTCTTCTGCCGGGACGACGAGCGTCTGGCGTGTCTCGTGTGCCGGGACTCCGACAGGCACGCCGGGCACAAGTTCTCGCCCGTGGACGAGGCATCGGGCCGCCTCAGGGAGATGGCGCGGGAGTCGCTGAAGCCGCTGAGGGAGAAGCTGGAGGTCTGCCGGAGGGCGAAGGCGATATGCGACCGGACGGGAGATCACATCCCGCTCCAGGCGCAGAGCGCGGAGACGCGGATCAAGGCGCAGTTCGAGGAGTTCCGGCGGTTTTTGAAGGACGAAGAGCGGGACAGGATCTCCGCCCTGCGGCGGGAGGAGGCGGCCAAGAGCCGGACGGTGGCGGAGAGGGGGGCGGAGCTGGACGGGGAGGCGGCGTCCCTCTCGGACGCCATCGGCGCCGTGGAGGACCAGCTGAGGGCCGAGGACCACGTCTCCTTCCTGCAGAACTACAGGACCATGATGGAGCGGGTCCAGCTCACCCTGCAGGTATCTAATAATATGGGCCCGTCACTATTTACTACACTAGCCCTTACCCGTTGTGAGACGGGCGCAGTACCCCCCCCCCCCCCCCCCCTGCTGCGCCCTGGGTGCGTTTTCGCTTTTTTAATTCACTAATAAATTAATTATTAATCATTAACGTGTCAAATGACAGACAGACAGACAGACAGACAGACAGACAGACACACAGAAACACACACAGAAACACAGACAGACATTGACTGAATTATAGTATGATTATCTTTTAATACTTTTAACTATTATAACCGTCAATAGTTTCCATGTTGGAAAAATATCCATACGTTTTCAAAAATAGCAGATCTACAACCTTACAACACGACACTTTGTGTTGTAAGCTTGTAGATCTGCTATTTTTCTTTCCAAAACATTTACCAAATGGCAGAAATATTTGATCTACAAGCTTACAACACGTGGCGTGTTGTAAGCTTGTAGATCTGCTATTCTTACACCACATGGCGTGTTGTAAGCTTGTAGATCTGCTATTCTTACACCACGTGGCGTGTTGTAAGCTTGTAGATCTGCTATTCTTACACCACATGGCGTGTTGTAAGCTTGTAGATCTGCTATTCTTACACCACATGGCGTGTTGTAAGCTTGTAGATCTGCTATTCTTACAACAAGTGGCGTGTTGTAAGCTTGTAGATCTGCTATTCTTACACCACATGGCGTGTTGTAAGCTTGTAGATCTGCTATTCTTACAACAAGTGGCGTAAAAATATATTAATTGTTAAAAAAATATTAAAGCCGGTGTCTGTGATTTCAATTTTTAGATTTAAGTTATTCGTCATATCTGCCTTGTGAAAACCAAGTTGTTAAAAAGCAATTTTATGCTTCCTAAGGATAATGTGAGTGTCAAAGCAAACATTTTAATAGTTTGTATTAGCACGTGCAATCCATACATTGTGGCGCTCCGCGCCTGTAACACTCTCCTACGAGCATGCACATGCACATGCACGCACGTCACGCAGACAAATGGACACTCCTACGTCACGTGCCCGGGCGCTACGAGAATGAATGAATGGAACGGGAGCGCGCTTGAGGAAGTGACGTGCGTGCATGTGCATGTGCGTGCGTGCGTGCATGCGTGTAGGAGAGTGTTACAGGCGCGGAGCGCCACAACATTCCATAGGGCTGGACCAGACAGACATAAGACATCATCAACTTGCGACAGGAGCAGTTCCTATTGAGTGAAATATTCTCTATTTATGAAAGAAATACAATATTTCAAGTGTTTTTAATTTTAGTTATAGAGGGCAAGTATAATGTTTTAACCCATTTTGACCTGAGATCAGATTCTAAAAATGTCTTCTACATCCTGACAGTTTTCTGAAAAAGCTATGTTTCTATGTCAGTCGATTCTTCAAAAATAGCAGACCTACAAGCTCGTAGCGCGCCACTCGGTGGCGCGCTATGAGCTTGTAGATCTGCTATTTTTCAATAGCTAAAGCATAGCATAATGCTAACACCAAAAGGGGTTTCCCGCCCCAAAATGGGTTAGGAGCACAATTCAATTGTTTAATCGGCAATGATCTGTGTGACCAATGAAATCGTCTCATCGACTTTCCGACAGCCCTACGCGGAACCCCAGGTGGTCTCGGGGTCGCTGATCGACGAGGCCCGACACCTGGGCAACCTGGCGTTCAGCGTGTGGGACAAGATGAAGGCGATGGTGTCCTTCAGCCCCGTCACCCTGGACCCCAACACGGACGACCCGGAGTTCGTCCTGTCCAACGACGTCACCGGCGTGAGGCTGGACGTCCTGAATACGGGGCAGCGGCTCCCCGACAACCCGGAGCGCTTCGACAGGTCGGACGTGGTCAGGACACTGGAGGAGGAGCAGAGTCTCAGGAGGAGGGCGGAGCTAGAGTCTGCTCAGTGCAATCTGCAGCTGCAGGTGATGACCGATGGACATCAACATTGTCTGTTAATCTTTTAATTTCGGGTTGTGTGACAATTCTTTTTTTTAATTCCTCGCATGCACCTCATAACTTGGTGTTTGTTTGTACTTGTATTGTAAAAGTCTTCCTCCCAGTTCCCCCAGAGAGCCGGGGAAGCCTCCAGGAGCACCCAGGGGGCCCAGTACAAATTAAACAAGGCTGTGTTGGTGTCCAAGAGGGGAGGCTGCAGGGTGCTCGCCTACTGCGAGCCGCACACCTGTCTGCTGGCCTCCCAGAAGTCTCCATCTGGTAAATATATATATATATAGGCTTTATAGCTGCCTATATTATTGGATGACAACAAAGTATGTTATGTGTAAAGACCTTCCTCTTTAGTAAGGCATTTGCCTAGTCAGACGTTTAAGCTGCCCTGTATGCTTCTTTTAACCTTTTAGCTGCTTAGGTGTCCACAGAATGTTTTAACAGTTTTTATTCTTATTTTTCTTTTAAGGTGAGACACCCCAGGTGAAATCATGATTTTCTTTATTTTATTTTTTGCTATTTTGCTTCCTAAACATGTTTTCTTTCAAACTAAAGCAAAATACACATTAAAAATACAGATTTAGATGTTTAGTTGGATAGTTTATTTTAGCCAATGACAGCTCGTTTTTCTGGGTGAAAAGCCACCATCTCTATTTTCATGATTGGTTGTTGGTACAAAGGAAGTGACCATATTTGGATCAAACCACAGTCAGCTCGAGGTCTAGACCTTTCCAATGATATATGGCATTATATGTTGTTGCCAAGGTTTGGATGAGAGATTTTGTCTCAAAATAGTGGCTTCAAATAAAACGTTTTGGAATTTAACAATACAAATCTTTAAAGGCCGTTTTCTCAAAATGAGTTTTCCTCATACTTGGGACAAAGAATCTCCACTTCAGTTGAACTCACATACACCAAACGTTCCAGTCTTATTCATAACTATATTCCGCAGACATTTACTCATGGATTTGTTGATATATCATTCACAGCCTGATTTACATCACATTTTATACCAAAAAAATGTCGAAAATTTGGTTTTTTTATGCCGGTTGACACTATTTTCTGATTTGTGGAGTGATAATTAGAGATATCAAAAATCCCATGTGTAATTTTCTTTGTCTCTAATGTGTCAACAAAATGAAATGATCATTTTGAACCTGGCTTTATCCGATCTTCAGATTTATCGTCCCGAAATGTATACAAATTAGCGCATATAATGCCTAATTTGCATATTTAAACATATCATTTCAGAAAACTTGTAATACAAAAAATCTTAGTTTTAATATAAGTAATCAACTGGAGAAGTTTCATTGTGATAGCTATTATTTAACTTTTTTTCCCTATTCACCTGCGGTGTCTCGCCTTAAATATTTCTGCCTGTAGAGGAGTGAATGATGGCAGTTATCAGGGGCAGCAGAGAGGGGAGGGAGGCTATAACCAGGGAGGATGGCAGGGGGTCAAGTTGGCAGGTGGAAGGCTTGGCTTTCCGGATGAGTTTAGCTATGTCAGTGGCAGAGGGGAGTTCGAAGCAGGAGAGAGGTAGAGAGGGGGGGGGGGGGGGGGGGGTGGGGAACAAAAGGAGGTGGACAACTGGACATGTGAGGGGTCAGTTGCTGATGAATAGTGGCTATTTTTGTATTAAAAAATGACATCAGGGAGTTGCAGTGGTCAGTGGAGTAGAAGTGTGGGGGGAGGGAATTCGGGGGGCGGAGTGAGTTATTTACCACTGAAAACAGGGCCCTGGTGTTACCAGCACCAGCAGTGATTTTGTCCGTGAAATATTGAGATTTGGCTGAGGAGAGGGCATCTTTGTAGAGAAGGATGTGGGAGTGGTACATCTGTTTGTGGACAGTGAGACCAGTTTTGCTGGAAAGCCGCTCCAGCTGGCGACCTTCTGCTTTCAGCTGACGTAGGTGGGGGGACAACCAGGGGGAAGAGTCTGGAGACCATCATTGTAGGAGGAAACCAGTTGTTCTGAGGTGCATGGGGGGTGATGGTGGGAAAACGGTCAATACCAGTGGTGAGGTCGGTTTGATTAATGTTTCTGATATTGCGGAAGGACATAGTGCGTGACAGTTTGGATTTGGACAGTGTCAGATTTAAGTGAAATGAAACATGAAATATCTGTACCCTATACAATCTGTTAATACAATAATCAATTAATCAGGTACAACTGTTGAGTAGGTGTCAGAATGAGCTATATATCTAGCTGAATTACATTTTGGTGGGCTACCAAGATGAGACAAAATTACAATATATTGATTTCTTCATAACCGCAGCAATGTTATATTTACGTTCCATCTCTTCTCCCAAAATAGCCGATCTACAGCTTATGGAAAGTGGTTTCCAAAGTGGATTATGGGGACTCCCAGGGGTCCTTGAGAGAGTTCCAGGGGGTCCCCAGCTAAATGATAGTTTGGAACCAAATGGATCCATAAGGGTCCATTTGTACACTCTCAGAGTTAATTAACATTGATTTTACAATATAAATTGGGGGTCCCAGAGACAGAAATGCCATCAAATGGGTCCATCCATGGACTAATGCATGTCACACTGGCGGTCCGTGACACTGCTAGATTCGTAAAAGTCTATGGGGTCCCTGGCATATCTCTTCAAATGCGGTCTGCGGGCTAATTTGGGGGTCCTTGACATGAAAAGGTTTGGGGACCACTGGCCTGTAGTTAGCTTGCAGATCAGCTATTTTCTGAGAACAGGTTGTATATCACATATATCAATATCTACAAGGGACGTTCAATATTTAGGGACGTTCCAATTCCCCCTACCCCTTGACACTCATTATGTAGGGGCAAGGGGAATGAGGGGTATGGTTAAACAAGGAATTGGGAAAGGGCCAAAGACTGCAAAAAAGATTCTGCAGGATTGCCACATACAGTAATTGTTCTGCTCATTTTGCCTACCTCTTTTCAAACAACTTAATATTTTACCAATTTTTAATTTAATTAAATACCAAACCTGCAACTTTATTTTTCAAAGTATCGTTCCAGCCAGTTTAATTTCCTTTGCCCGGTAAAGCCTCTTTCAGTTCAACAGTGATGTGCACCATTTCAATACAAGACAGGCAAATCCTTTACATCTCCCAAAGTTCCATACTGTACTGTGTCAGTTCTCCATCAGATACAGGGGGGCCCAGCTATGGAACAGCTGTACAGTGATCTCATCAAATTCTACTTCATTAAATAATTTCAAACATAAGCATAACCTATTTAATTGGCCAGATCACTTAATTATATGTTTTTGTATTATCTCTTATTTTTATAGACTGCAATTGTGTATCTTGGAAATTCTATATTGTTTACGAACGTGTTCTGGATGTTTTATTGTGTCTTACATTGTGACTTAGATAGAGGCCTCGCAAGCGAGTGCATGTGTTTGATCCGACGGAGCATTGGTCCGATCGACAACCTACCTCAAACCCTCACCCTAACCCTAACCTCCCCCGGGGCAGCACACCTAAACCTAACCCCAACCCTCTCCCGACCCCCAGCGCACCTCGGACCAATGGTCCGTCGGATCATAGTATGCCTCCCCTCGTAAGCTCCTTGGGCTTTTTTATACTGTGCTAAATAAATATAAATTAGATTCAAGCCCATACTTTGTGCTGTGATGGAACGGTCTTGACGTCGACATGAAATGTCAAATTACAATGAAAACGATCTATTTAGTCCGGTTTCTTTTAAATCCTCCCTCCCTCCAGGTCCAAGTTGCGGGGTGGCGAAGATCAGCGTAGTGAACACGAGGGCCATCCAGTACGTTCCCATCCACGCCAAGCAGATCCGAGGCCTGGCCTTACAAAGACAGACCGAGAGCCTGATGCTGTCTGCGTCGCTGGACAACACAGTCAAACTGACCAGGTATATACACACGACACACAGCCTGATGCTGTCTGTGTCGCTGGACAACACAGTCAAACTGACCAGGTATATACACACGACACACAGCCTGATGCTGTCTGTGTCGCTGGACAACACAGTCAAACTGACCAGGTATATACACACGACACACAGCCTGATGCTGTCTGTGTCGCTGGACAACACAGTCAAACTGACCAGGTATATACACACGACACACAGCCTGATGCTGTCTGTGTCGCTGGACAACACAGTCAAACTGACCAGGTATATACACACGACACACAGCCTGATGCTGTCTGTGTCGCTGGACAACACGATCAAACTGACTGAGGAGTAAGGAACACAACACAACACACAAACACGAGTGCAGATCAGGTGCCGTGCTTTTATTTATTTTTACCTTTTACACTTACATGTTGAGAACCGGTTCCACTCTTTGCTTCCATCTCTTCGTCACTGGTCACTACTTGGTTGCACGCCAGTGAAAATGGCAGATATACATAATAATAATAATAATAAAGCGTTATTTATATAGCACCTTTTAAGAACAAGTCACAAAGTGCTTAACAGAAATATATAGAGAAAAACATGGATCAACATGCTCCCAACGCGTAGCAAAATGAGACTTGATCTGCGTCCCAGCGGGCAAAAAAGTATAAATGAGTGTAAAACTCGAGGGGATTTTAAATTCTCTTGATCTAAACATCTTCTATCGGTCTTATCTTTTTGTCTGCAGAATGTATAACACAAGGCATGCGTATACAGGACAACGACTGCCTGTGACTTGTAGGATTAGATGGTGTGTGTGTGTGTGTGTGTGTGTGTGTGTGTGTGTGTGTGTGTGTGTGTGTGTGTGTGTGTGTGTGTGTGTGTGTGTGTGTGTGTGTGTGAGGACATAATAACTGACCCTCTCACCTCTGTTAGAGTAACAGTGACCTACAGTGGACACACCTAAGGGTGCCCGGCGGACCGTGTTGGATATGTTCCAACATCGGCAACAACAACACTGGACTGGACTCAAACTCCAGGGGAAACTGGCTTGCCTTCCCCATGCTGACCACTCTGTTTCCCATTCATTTCTAAGGAGCACTGCTCTCAATGAGGACATTATCACCTCATCACAGTAAAAGCTTTAGGCTACAGATCCTTCTCACCAAACTCAACCTATCCCTCTGGTTTCCCTCCACCCATGACCCGCATTGCTTGCATCACACAGGGCTCGTTACAGAAACCATGTCACACATTCGGGCTTTACATAGCATGCCACGACAGAATAGTTGATTTCATAACAAAGGACATACACTGTATCTAAACATGTTGCACTGTGTGTGCGAATGTACAAACATTCCTGTGTCAAACCTTCGATGTTTCAACTCTGTACTGAAAATACTGACATTTTTGCACATCTCTCTGCTATTACACCAGATGTTGTTGTGGTCAATGAAGAGAACAGATCAGTTTTCATTCTTGAAGTGGCTTGCACCTTTGATTCTAGCTTAGAGGAAGCCTTTATGACCAAAGTAATTAAGTACTAGCCTGGCTAATAAGCCAGACTAATATCACACAACATTTTTTTTTGCCAATGGCTGATTCGGTCTGGCTTATTAGCCAGGCTAATTAAACCAGCCGCTCCTCCAGACGATCATAGAGCTAGGCTATAGGTGCAAATTAATTAATTTGTGTTTATATTCGGCAGCCTAGTGTGTGTGTGTGTGTGTGTGTGTGTGTGTGTGTGTGTGTGTGTGAGAGAGAGACTATTGTAACGTGATTGTATACATACAGTGCATATTACTGTATACTTTTATATTTATCAACAGCATTTCTTGCTCTGCACTATAGGCTAGACTAGATTGTATAGGATGTATGCATCTGTATTAACCAGCTCAGTGGCCTTGTGGTTTGAGTGTCCACCATGAGACTGTAACTGGGTCGCGGTTCGATCCCCGGCCGGGTCATACCAAAAGCACTCAAGCATCAAGGGTTGGATGAGGATAAATCCCTGCGACTTACTGGCGTCATGTCCAGGGTGTACTTGTACATCATGTCCATGGGGTGTACTTGTACATCAAGCTGCCACAGAAACACGGGATAGGCTCCTCCCCTATATGGGCCTCATGCAAGGCTTACTTACAGTATGCATCTGCATTATACTGTAATTCTTGAAAGTGTATTTATTGTGCTGTTATTCTGCCGTATCTATCTACTGTAGCTCTTATCCTTTATCTGTAAGGTTACTAACATGTACTGCTGTGTTGGCTCTGGCTGCCGCAGCAGACAGGATCAATAAAGGTATCTTTATCTATCTATTGATCAGTCGTGCGTGTGTGTGTGTGTGTGTGTGTGTGTGTCAGTTTGATGTCCAACATGGTGGTGCATACGTACGACACGGGCATGCCCGTGTGGAGCTGCTGCTGGTCTCTGGACAACAGCAACTACCTTTACGCCGGTCTGTTCAGCGGAGGCGTGCTCGTCTATGACATCAGACACTCCAGCATGCACGTGCACCAGCTGCAACCGCCGCGCTCCAGGTAAGTTAGTTAGTTAGTTAGTTTAATTTATTTAATATTAACACCAGCACGCACCAGCTGCAACCGCCACCGCCAACCCATTCTGGACAGGAACCCCTTTAGGTTTTTATTTTGCATAATGTTACGCTTTAGCTGTTGAAACATAGCAGATCTACAAGTTCCATGTGGAACTTGATGAAAATGAGTTCCATGTTACAAATGGCCATTTGGAGACATTTTATGCGCGCAGATTGCGCTATTTTAGCCATAAAAAAAGACAAATACATACGTTTTCTTGCCCCATAATAAAATGCGCTATTTACAAACCCATCAGTGATTGCCAATTGCAGTGTAGCTGCAGTGTAGTTGTTGTGAAGCTATGTAATAAAATGAATATTAGTATTTTAAAAAATCATTCCCAAAAAATATATATTTGTCATGAATTAAAAACAAATTAAATTATTTTCAATGAGTAATTCTTCGCACTGTGACAAATGTAATGCAATAGATGCTAATCTTCTTCACAGCCCTCGGATACAATTAAAGATATTGGATATTGGATTTTGAGTATTCATATTGACCCCAATCCTGTACTAATTATTCTGGGTTTGTCAGACTCCATGCCTATGTTGACGAGAGCACAGAAACAACTCTTCTCATATAGTCTGATTACAGCAATAACAAAACAAAAATTGACTCACTGGAAAAAAGGAGGAGGCTCCTGCATTTAAGCATTGGCTAAACGAAATGACTAGTACACTTCATCTTGAGAGAATACGGTAGAGACAGTTTGATAAGGTTTTGCTGCCCCTTGTCCATTACTTGAGTAGAAACAATTAATAGACAGGATAGCATTGATATGGCTGACTGCACGCCATTTTCTTTTCAGATGTTTTCCATGAGCTTTCTATCATCTTATTCTATAGTATGCAGTGTCACTGAGCAGTATGGGTGGGAGGGTTGAGGGTTTTCTTTCTCTTTTTTGTCTTTTCCTTAATTTTTAGTTTATTTGTGAATTTAGGCATTTAGCAGACGCTCTTGATCCAGAGCGACTTACATTAAGCAAAAACAAAAAGAATGGCATACATCACATATATAAAAGTAGTTATAATGAATCATGTATAAACTAAGAACGTAACAGTGGAGTATCTATGTCAACTATACATACTATACTATATTATATATTATACAATATACATGTGTACTATAAAGTGCTATGACTACATAAAATGCAATTCTAGTGCTGTCTACGTAACGAGCTATAAGTCTGTCTAAAATACTATCTAAGTCTACATAAAGTGCTATATAAGGGGCTAGGCTAGAGCAAGTGCTACGCAGTGTTGCCAACTTAGCGGATTTGTCGTCATATTTAGCTTCTTTCCAGACCCCCCTAGCGACTGAATTAGTGAAAAGCTTCTGGCGAGAAATCTAGCTTTTTTCCCCTGGTGAATTGGGGACAAATCGTGTTGACAGGCGCCAGATATGCGCCAGAGATAAAATCTTTTTTTTTTTTTTCTCAGCCTCAAATCCGCGAAATTGGCAAAACTAAAAGTGGTCGGCGCGTCTGGTCTGGCTCACAGGTCACAGCAGGCTCAGTGGCTTCCTCGGCTCGGTTATGTGCACACTGCACAGACTGTCTACCAGTGCTTCCTCCTTTCTTGCTCTGCCTAGGCGAGTGCGCTCCGGTGCGGTATTTCCGAACGCGCCCCTCGAGCTCGACAGAGCAAGAAAGGAGGAAGCACTGGCAGCTCAGTTTAGTCTGCTAGTAAAAAATAAAATACACACTCGGATGCATAAAGTATTAACCTTCTAATTCCTGTATGGATCGGAACAAAATAGCGTTCTAAACATTAGTTAAATTGAGGTATGTTTTTTTTTAATATTACAATGAGTTTAAACGATGTGTTATCAAATGAAGAGATGATACAAACTAAGTGCACTAAGGGGCGCCTAAAAGTCGCTAGGGACGCAAAAAAGTCGCTAGGGGCGGCGCGCGCTACGCGCGCGCATATCCCACCCCTGGCGACTTTTGGCGACTTTTCGAGGAGCCACTAGCTACTTCCGTTACTGGAGAGTTGGCAACACTGGTGCTACGGGCCATGGTGGAGTCTGAAGAGGTGGGTTTTCAGACTACGGCGGAGGATTGAGTGAGGCTACAGTTATGACTGTGATGGAAATTGCATTCCATAGTTTTGGAGCCAGAAGGGAGAAGAGTTTGGGACGTGTGGAGCGTTATCCCGGCGTTTTTAGTGAAGGTACCTCCAGCTTCCCTGCGTTGGCTGATCTGAGTGTGCGGGAGGGTTTGTAGGGTACGATCATACTTGTGAGATATGGGGGAGTTATACCTTTGGTTGCTTTGAATGCCAGCATCAGAGTTTTGTATTCTGTGCGGGCAGCGACCGGGAGCCAATGGAGGGAGCGGAGAAGGGGGGAGACGTGTGAGAATTTTGGCTGGTTGAAGACCAAGCGAGCTACGGCATTTTGGATCATTTGGAGGGGCTTAAGTTCACATGCCGGTAGGCCAGTAAGGAGGGAGTTACAATAGTCAAGTTTTGACAAGACTGTTGTCTGGATTAGGAGCTGGGCTGACTCCTGGGTGAGGAAGGGTCTAATTCGTCGTATGTTATAGAGTGTAAACCTACAGGATCGAGTGACAGCTGTGACAGCTGTGTGTTTTGAACGAGAGCTGACTGTCCAGGACAACACTAAGGTTCCTGGCTGTCGGGACAGACTTTACCAGGGCGTTGTACAGTACAGTACAGTACAGTACAGCATAGTAATGCACAGCTCACGTTGTTTCTCCTCCCAGGTGCCCGGTGTCGTCTCTGTGCTACGTGTCCAGGGCCGCCTCCGGCAGCTTCCCCTGCGGGGGGCTCATCGTGGGCACCCTGGAGGGGGCCTACTTCTGGGAGCAGGTGGACGGGACCACCTACAAGCCCCACAGCCTGCCCCTGGAGACCAGCAGCTGCACCGACATCCAGGTGGACACGGAGAGCCGCCACTGTCTGGTCACGTACCGGCCAGGTGAGAGAGACTGTCTGGTGACCACCAAACCGTGTACAAAGGGTGTCCCTGCTTTAGGCTATAAGGGTTCCTTGAGCTGCGCTCAGACCTGAACAGTTAGAGTGGCGCGATTTCATACAAAGTCAATGCAAAGACGAGAAGTTGTGCGAACGGGCACGGTGGGAACGAAGCAAACAACCGCCTGGTATCTTCGCCCCGTCTTGAAAACTCCAACTGAAGCAACCTTCGCGTCCCCACACGAATCCAAGCATGGGACCCCGGAAATGTTTTTGGCTGTTTGGTTTAATCCATCCAGTTCCAACTGACAAAACTAAACCCTTTCCAAAGACATAGGAACTAGTTTTGCTACTCATAAATTATATGTATTGGTCCATTTGGTTACACTGCCAAAGTTAAATAACGGTGTCCAGGCATGGCGATATAGTAGAGGCAGCCGGTGGTACCAGCAAGGGGGGGGGGTGGGGGGTGCAGGCCCGGGCCAATCTCGCCTCAGGGCCTGTGGAACACTAACCGCCACTGACTGTGTCTACAGCCAATCGGCACGCAACACTAGCAAAGGGACTTTTTTTCTTATCACCGCTGACTGACGACCAAAGTCAAGCGATTGAAGCGACTCGAAACAAATGTATATGTTCAGGTTTGAACGCACCTCGTGTTTTGTCCTGAGCATTGCTAATTGTCAGCATGTTGACATCTGTGGCAATCTCTTCACTGTTTGTCAAGGCTTCACACCTCATTATACAAAGGATGTTTCAAATAGCAGTTTATTAGGGCGACTGTGGCTCAAGAGGTAGAGCAGGTCGTCCAATGATCCATGGGTCGGCGGTTTGAATCCCGGCTCCTCCTGTCTACATGTCGAAGTGTCCTTGGGCAAGACACTGAACCCCAAATTGCTCCCGATGTGCTGGTTGGTACCTTGCATGGCTTCCGCCGCAATCGGTGTATGAATGTGTGTGTGAATGGGAGAATGTAATGCACAATCTATGTAAAGCGCTTTGGATAAAGGCGCTATATAAATGCACCATTTTACCATTTTACCATTTTATTATAAAGAAGGGAAATCTTGTTGAAATATGTTGTCCCAGGGACAAAGGGAGAAGCAAATATTTGAGTTAAAAATATTCGCTGGGATATATATTCAAAGATCTGCACACACGATTTAAGAAAATATATAGCAGATCTACAAGCTACAAGCTTGTACCACGGCACTCTGTGCCGTGCTATGAGGTTGTAGATCTGCTGTTTTTCAACAGCTAAAGTTTAAAATAACGGTTCAAATGGTTAAACACAGGGCCTTTCTGTGTGAAGTGTGCATGTTCTCCCCGTGTCTCCTAGGGTAGGTAGTAGGTACCCTCACAAAAAAACATGCAGTAATCCATTACACGGCGCAATCCTCCTCAATCCTCCTTAACTTTTGCCTCTTTCCAACTCTCTCTTTCTCTCTCCTGCACCCCAGGGCGCTCCAACCCGGTGCTGCGCAGCGTACTGATGGAGCTGAGCAGGACGCCCCAGCGGGACGCGGTGGCCCAGGAGCCCGGCTGCTGCTCCTGGAAGCCGCTCCGGACCTTCGGCGCCGGATCCCGGATCCCCGGATCCCGGCTCACCAAGAACGCTGTGTTCGGCAGCCCCTCCGGACAGGGCGCCACGCTGGTGTGTGTCGGAGACGAGGCCAGCAACTCCACCATGGTGAGAAGAACACTCCCCTTAACACGCCCTTTAACACAATCAGTCCCGGGATTCCTTCAAAATAGTAGCTCTGGTGTGCTGGGAAGACATGGCCACTTTTACTCTGACCACCCCCCCACCGGAGAAATATTTTGCTTGCTTACCTTGCTCTCGTTTCCATTATATAAATTATCCAAAGCGTTCATATTTTGAACGAGAGGCGGATGAGTCAGAAATGAATCGCTTAGTATTATCGATCAGATCAAAACCACGGAGAGCGCCCTAGATTAGGAGAGACGAGGCATTCTTTCTGCCGCGGTAAATAGGAAGTGAACGGGACCGTGCATGAACAAAGAGCGAATCATTTGGTGGCCTTAGAGTCCCACTAAAATGAATAAATAAATCTGAATATTCTTCTCGTTTGGTATCATTGAAGATGCGCTAGGACGTGTACACACATCATTGCAACCCGTCGATTGGGTTGCTTAAGACGGTTCCACACGTCCTATAGACTAAATGTGTTAAAAGCAGGTGCTCCAAAGAAACATTGATCAAAAGCAAAAAGAGGGCGTTGCACACTGTAGCTCCCTGTCTGTGACTTATTGTGGCATCCACCTCATAAAAGTGACATTTTGAGCACATTGCTCTTCCTCTGACGTGAGGCTTAAGTCTGAAGGAGAAACGTCCCTTCTATGAGGTGGAGGCCACAATAAAGTCATAGACGGGGAGCAAACAAGTATTTTGCTTTTGATCAATACATGGAGCAATTTAAAGGACAAGGGGTTGAATTGAAAGCTCGTGAACAGGCAGGACTTCTGATGGGCTCCATCCATGAAGAGGCCTGGTCCATGGTCGCACTCTGCAGTCAATTGGGGGTTAATATTAGAGGTCCACGGAACTGCGAAGTGGAGGACGAAAAGAGACTCCGGGTAGGGATTCCCCGGATGTTGGGTTAGTGGCAGGCCTTACTGGAGCCTATACAGTGTGTATTACACTCCGGCACTCCGGCACTGCTGGGAGACAAACCCACACAAACAATGTACGACTATGGTATTTAGCAGATACAAAACACAGGTGCAGGTTTTGGCAGGAGGTTCCCCTTACTCAGTTCTCACCCTTATGACTTTGTCGGGTGAGCGAGTACTGAAGACAAGTCTAGCTATAGGCTTTGTCGTAGAGAAAGGTTTTTAACCTAGTATTGAATGTGCAGAGCGTGTCAGCCCCACGGACTGAAGCTGGGAGAATTAAGGATCCACAGCTGAGGTGCCTGGGACCTAAACGCCCTGCCTCCTGTTGTAACTTTTGATATTTTTGGGACAGTAAGCATTTTTACATACTGTAAACACACTGGTATTCTATTTGGTTTTTAGGGATCGATGAGTTATTTGAGATATTGTGGTGCCTGACCATTGAGAGCTTTGTAGGTGAGGAGAAGAATGTTGAACTCTATTCTGTATTTAACCGGTAGCCAGTGTAGAGAGGCCAGTGAAGGAGTGGCCTCTTCTTCTGGTACCTGTCAGCACACGCGCCGCAGCATTTTAAACTAATTCAGAGACTTACTTGGGCAGCCTGATAATAGTACGGAGAGGAGGTTATTATCTGCTGCAGTCAGGAGGTCATTTGCGACTCTCAGCAATGCCGTCTCAGTGCTATGGTTTGCTCTGAAACCTGACTGAAAGCCTTCGAATAAATTGTTGTTATGTAGAAAGTCACATAACTGTTTGGCGACTGCTTTCTTGAGGATTTTGGAGAGAAATGGAAGGTTTGATATGGGTCTATAGTTAGCTAGAATGCCTGAATCAAGAGTAGGCTTTTTGAGGACAGGTTTGATTACAGCTACCTTGGCTTAAAGGATTGTGGCACGTAGCCTGTCACCAGCTACATATTGATCATATTGAGCAGGGATGTACCAAGTTATCATTGAAGTGAAATCAGAGAGCTCGATTGGGGAGAAACTGTCCATATATTTGGGTGTGCGGCCATCTCTCTCATGAAATCGTTACTATTGAGAGTTGTAGGGATCCGTGAAGTGTCAAAAAGGAACTTGGGGTTACTTTTGTTGTCCTCTATTAGGGGTGAATAATAGGTGGCTCTGGCATTGTCGAGGGCCTTTTTGTATATTTTGAGGCTAGACTAGTATACATGATTCTTTCTGTTTGGTTGAGCGCCATTTTCTTTGAAGTTTGCGACGTTCGCTTGAGATTTCTAGTTTCCGAGTTGTACCATGGGGCTAGCCTTTGTTGCTTTATTACCTTCCTTTTCTGGGGAGAGACAGAGTCAAGTGTCATTTAAAATGAGCATTTGACTATCAACAAGAAGGACTATAGGTGTGGGGGTCTTCTATTGTGTTGAAATATACCGAGTTGATGGCTAATATTTAGAGCACCAATTAAGATGATTTTATTAGACTCAAGGACTTGATAAAAAGTCAGAGAACTCAGATATAAATAGTGTGTAGGTGCCGGGAGGGCGGTACACTGTGATGAACTGTGCTGTATTGATTTCCAGCTTGGGTGTGAAAGGTTGAGAATCAAGCTGCCAAATGATTTGTAGGTGGCTTTGGTTCTAGGACTAATTGTTAGCCTTGAATTGAAGATGGCAGCAACTCCACCTCCAATTTTACCATTGTCTCTGGGGATATGGGCATTGGTGTGACTTGGTGGGGTGGCTGTATTTAAACTGACATATTCTTGCTCACCCAGCCACGTTTCAGTCAGACAAAATAAGCGAAATGACGTAACAGGCACAATTGGGAACAATTGTTTAGGAAACTGCTGGTGTTGTGGTCTCCTTTGAAACCTGTTTCACAAATCACATAGTATGTCTTGGCCATAGCCTACACATTATTTCAGGCGTGTGAGATATTTTTATGTTTTGCTTCAATCCCTGTACTCTCTTCTAGGTGTGGGATGCAGGGAGTGGTGCTCTCCTTCAGAAGCTACCCGCTGGCCAGCCGGTGTTGGACATCAGCCCCTTCGACGTCAACGGAGACCACTACCTCGCCTCTCTCACAGAGAAGACGGTCAAAATATATAAATGGGAGTGAACACTAGTGGAACGTCATCAATCTGAGCGGCCAAGACGGAGATCTCTGCCCTATCAAATCCCGCTCATCGCCCCGGTGCAGCTATAAACTAAAGGGCAGATGTTTATTGTTTATTTGTACATTTCCAGGCAAAGGTTTTCCCTTGGCCTCTAGGGAGTGTGCATACAAAGTTTTACACAGATCCATGCAGTTAGAGGTGAAAACACTAATCGGCCAGTTATAGCGCCACCATGAGGCTGAGTTGAAAATGTTCCAGTGGCATTTCTTCCTTGGCCTAGTGGGAATGTGCATGCACAATTTCACTGAAATCACAAGATCATGATTTGTGGCATTTTGTTTGAAACAGAGCACTCCTGTGAACTTTGGAAGCCAATCAGGATGGAGTCCTAAAAATCTCAAATCTGAAAGACATGTTTCATTGAATGGCTCTAGAGACTGTGCACACATTTTCATACTGTTTGGACATCTGTAGGTGTACTGTCCAAAAAAAGAGTTTTGCACAAAGCGGCCTGGTGGTGGCGCTATAAGAGGCCAATGTGAAAACCTTGGGGCAGAGGTTCAGCTGTGGCATTCAGGGAGTGTGTGTGCAGAGTATGGCTGCGATCAAGCCAACGGTGCCGGAGATTAGCTGTCCACAGAGTTTGGCTGCCAGAATTATGTTTTTGTTATTTCTTATTTTCTACCTTCCACTTTGCATTATTTGATGTTTTGGTAAAGAGTATTTTATTTGTTGCGCCATTTATCTACGTCATTTCCGGTCTCATGACCATATATGGGTTCAATTCAGCATGGCTGACAAGCATTGTACACTTCCTCCTGTGCAGCATGCAGACAGGAGGGTTGTGAAGGCAGTTCAGGTTATTTTGGTTTCTGTGTGTTGTTTGTCAATATTTATGTTTATGTTTTGTTTTGAGTCTAATTGATTGATTGTGTTTCTTTCCAGTCTTGATTGTTTTTGTTCATATGGGTTCCTTCCTTCATTCCCTTGATCCCTATGTGCAGCCAGTGAGGTGAATATTGTTTGTACTATATTTTAGTTATGTTTATGTTTATGTGCTTCATGCTTTGTTGTTCTATTTATCAGTTTTTATGTTGGCTTGTTGATTGACGTGAGAGAAATAAAGCCACCAGTACCAGAGAAACACGTTTTTAAGACATCAATGGGAGTGACACACACACACACACACACACACACACACACACACACACACACACACACACACTCACACTCACACTCACACTCACACTCACACTCACACTCAACTCAATTCAATTCAAAGGGCTTTATTGGCATGAGAAAACATACGTTTACATTGCCAAAGCAGAAAGAACAATACAACGATACAGCAATACAATCAGAACAAAAATGATGTACTTTGAAGGTCAGAATCTTCAATAGATCAACTTCTGTGTACCAAGATCACTTGATGCAGGTATAGTGCAGGAATATACACAATGATTAGTCTTTAGGGTGGTTGTGTTCCATTTGATATCCATCTCCTATCACAGCAACTCACAAATCTTGCTGCTGTGTTTGCACATTGTTGTACTTCGCCCAGCAGATATGGGAGTTTTTTGTCATTGGTCATGTTTTCAAAATCTCCGTGTGTGGTTGTAATCTGTGGGAAGTATGTGTCTCTGATGTCTTGGTACAATGGACAGATGGTTAGGAAGTGTAGCTCGGTTTCCACTTTGTTTAGTGTGCACTCACACTCACACTCACTCACACACACACACACACACACACACACACACACACACACACACACACACACACACACACACACACACACACACACACACACACCCACACACACAAACACTTGGACGAACTGAGTGCAAAACATACTCTCCCCATGCCTTCTGCCTGGTGGAGACAATAATAATAATGTAAAGTAGGTTCTGGTTCTTCGAAGATCAATGGGACTGGAATAATAATACATTTTATCCACTCTCTCCTCATTTTTAACCTTTTGAGTGCTCTTGTAGAAATGTTTATTTATTTGCCCCGTGTCATAGAGCAATGCATGTATATTATTTGTTTCAGTTCAGTGTTTCCTGCAGGAATTCATTAATTCATTAATTTGATTCATTAATTAATAAGATAAATAAAGTAAGATTAATTTGTATTATTGCTCTTGTAATGCTATTGGGGACACTGGGGGGACACTAGAGGACACTGGGCAGGCACTGGGGAGGCACTGAGAAGACACTGGGGAGGCACTGGGGAGACACTGGGGAGGCACTGGGGAGGCACTGGGGATACACTGGGGAGGCACTGGGGAGACACTGGGGAGACACTGGAAAGGCACTGGAGAGGTACTGGGAAGACACTGGGGAGGCACTGGGGAGACACTGGGAAGACACTGGGGAGGCACTGGGGAGACACTGGGGAGACACTGGGGATACACTGGGGAGGCACTCGGGGGCAAACTGGGGAGGCACTGGGGAGACACTGGGGAGGCACTGGGGAGACACTGGGGAGACACTAGGGAGGCACTGGAGAGACACTGGGGAGACACTGGGGAGGCACTCAGGGGAAAACTGGGGAGGCACTGGGGAGACACTGGGGAGGCACTCAGGGGAAAACTGGGGAGGCACTCAGGGGGACACTGTGGGGAGGCACTGGGGAGGCACTGAGGGGACACTGGGGAGGCACTGGGAAGACACTGGGGAGGCACTGAGGGGACACTGGGGAGGCACTGGGAAGACACTGGGGAGGCACTGAGGGGACACTGGGGAGGCACTGCAGGCACTGGGGAGGCACTCAGGGAGGCACTCAGGGGGACACTGGGGGGCACTGCATGGGCAGACACTGGGGTGGCACTTGGGGAGGCACAGGGGAGGTACTGGACATTTCATATCACACACACACCATGATTCACTAGCCCCCTCAAAAAAAAAAGCTTGGCATGCCGCGATTTATTTCAAGCATGGAGCAGCGCCATGCCAACAACATTGTGCAGGAAACCCTGAGTTTGCTGGAAACTGGGGCCTATTTCACGAAACTTGGATTAGAGATTAAGCCGGGTTTTAACACATATCCTGGCTTAACCGGTTTCATGAAAGCTGGTTGATCTTGCCAGATTAACTTAACCAGTTAACCTGGATATGTTGAGGCTTGATTCGGTTTCATGAAAGGGATGCTACATAAATTACCATGGGAATTTATGCTTTGGATTTAGCCTGCTCCGGACCAGGCTAACAGCCAGGTTTAACCTAATCCTGATGTCTTTACTGTTCATTAAGCAGTCAAACTGATCACAAACCAATTATGTTTTCCAGATTTATTCAATTATTATGGGTTTATGTTGCCTTATTTGTATCGGTCTGCATTAAAGGACTAATTTAAGCACTATATAAAATCAAATAACCAAAATATATAGGCTGCACAACATCATGACAGCTTGTGAGCTTGTAGATCAGCTGCTTTTGGTGAATCTTCCCCATGAGTAGGTTTGCTGTCGTGCAAGTGCACGGTTAAGAAGAATTATTATTTTTGTAAAAGTGAAAACCACTAAATATTACCATTACTCGTTGTTTTACAACATATTACCATTATAACGTTTCACCCATAGTCCTACATACTTACACCTAGAAACCCCATTCAAACCTATTTAGGTTCATCCTACGGTGGACATGTGTGCCTGAAAAGGAATCTTTGAAATGTTTCATAGTTTTAGAAATATAGTGCTTTCAAATTTGAGACATTTATAGGCTCAAATTATGATGGAATAATAAATTCTGAAAAATCGGTATTGCCATCATGCCATGCAATCGTGACACTACAGTGCATGCAGACAGATAGACAGACAGACTTAATGTAATGTAACATTTCATGGCGCACAATACATGTAGATTAGTAGGATATAATTCCATACCGTACCGAATCCGGAGCACACTCGCCTATTAGTTTGGCGTTTGCATTGCACAAATGAGCTCAGTGCGCTATTTCGAGAAAGTGCCCTTAAAGTTTAAGCTCGTTTGGAACTATAGCTCACCCTCCACAACTCGGGGCTATAGGTTCACTGAATTATATATTTATGGACTTCGACTATATAATATGCTTTACAATTTATGCGTTCAATCTGTCGGCAATATTTTGCCACGCTCTCTCCCTCGCCTTGTTAATGGCGCTTGTATTTCCCTTTTTTTAATTATTTCCTTGGCTTCCTCGTAGTATATCATAAGATTTTCTTGCTCCTCATCGGTGAAAGCCGCAGCTCTCCCTGCAGATTTGCTCGCCTCGCTCATGATTGGTCTCGCTCAAGAAATCTATGATCGGCATCATGGCTTTTCAAGGAATGCGTGCACGCGCTTGTAAGCGAGGCTTGCTGAGCCGGCTCGCCAAATCCGCCAATTCTGAGCCTCGCTTGGCTTTAGTGGAACGGAATAAACCAGGCTGTAAAGATCTGGATTTAAAAAGCCTCGTTTTGGCCTATATCCTGGATTAGTTAATCCAAGATTCGTGAAATAGGCCCCTGGTATTCCATAGTATTTATTAGCTATATTACAGCAGTCCCAGTCAGATTGACGTGTGTAAGAGCTCCCCTCCAATCGGTGCCAGTGATGCATGGTACCTCCCCAAACAAGGAGGTTTCAGAACACTGACCAATCATAGGACGACGGCGTCTCCGTGGCGCTAATAAACTCAGCAGTTTGCTCTGCTTAGTCATTCTATTCTAGACCTCTATACAACAGACAATGGCCAGAACTAAGCAGACAGCTCGTAAGTCCACCGGGGGCAAAGCGCCCAGGAAGCAGCTCGCCACCAAGGCAGCTCGTAAGAGCGCGCCGGCCACCGGCGGAGTGAAAAAGCCTCACCGTTACCGTCCCGGTACAGTGGCTCTGAGGGAGATCCGTCGTTACCAGAAATCCACCGAGCTGCTGATCCGCAAGCTGCCCTTCCAGCGCCTGGTGAGGGAGATCGCCCAGGACTTCAAGACCGACCTGCGCTTCCAGAGCTCCGCCGTCATGGCTCTGCAGGAGTCCGCAGAGGCTTATCTGGTCGGTCTGTTTGAAGACACCAACTTGTGCGCCATCCACGCCAAGAGGGTGACCATCATGCCCAAAGACATCCAGCTGGCCCGTCGTATCCGCGGAGAACGTGCTTAAACAAATCCGTCACTCTCACAACCCCAAAACGGCTCTTTTAAGAGCCACCAAATGTGTTATTTAAAGAGCTATTATCCTTTGGTATTGACTAGTTATGCACTTTTAACTAACTGAACAATGAGCCAAAAATGACAATTATTCATTTGGTAATGTGTGCTGAGAAAATTTGACTAACTCTCATGTGCACATTAAAGTGTTTATTCATCAATGCCATTGCACAAAAAAACAATACAAATACTGTATAATTTGAGTTACATTGTGTGAAGGCTATAATAAGTCATTAAAACTGCTACCTGTGTGTGCTCCTTACTATTATCTCAGACACCCATTCACATGAAATTATTATCATTAGTTTAGCATTCATTTGTAAGTAATCACTTTTTTGGTTTACTATGAAAGGCAATGCCAATTTTATTTCAACAAGGCAATTCAATGTGCTTTACACAGAACACCAAGCAAAGGAAACATATTTGTGAAATGACATTAGAATACTGAATATGAAAACAAATCACACCCGTGTGAATTGAGGGGCGCTCTTATACGTCATCATACATCATCTCATTCTGGCCAATCACAATGTATGTCCTCGTCTTCAATGTTTGTGTTAACACAAACACTCAGAACTGGCCATTCATTGTCAATGGCATTAAATGTTTGTGTTTAGGACACACTGTTTACGTGCACACTAATTGCCTTCAGCTCCTAGTCCTGTAAATGTTTTAAACCTTTTTGTAATCAGTAGGCTTTTTTGTTGTTTCATGCTCTTTAAATGTTCTAATATTGTATTTTTCTTATATGAAGTATTGCTAAACGTTTATTTTAATGTTGTATTTTATGATGTAATTTTTATATGGAAAGCACTTTGGGTCAACTTCTGTTGTTTTTAAATGTGCTATATAAATAAAGGTGACTTGACTTGACTTGACTAAAGGCTCGACATAGATGGGGCTTGTGCCCCGCAAATAATAACAATACTGCAAGTCTGTGACTCTGTGTGATCTTGTAGATCTGCTATTCTGCTATTAATCAGCATCGCTAGGGGGGGGGGGGATACATCCTGACCCAGAGAATCACAACCTTAGATTTACTCCTTTTATGTTGAACTGACACATGCAATACTGGAGAATGAAAACAGTTTGATCTGCACATCACTGCATTCATTTCTTAATGTTTACTTGAGTCCAGCTGTGTGAGGCTCCATAACCATAAAGGCGTATTCATAGTCTGGATCTTCGGTGGTTACGTGACCACCGAACTACAACATGACGTCACGAGCCGCGGTGAAGAGCAAACCACCGCCACCGCTCCAGCCCTTCTCTCTGTTTTTACTCACCGCCGCTCAGCGTTATTTCAGCTCCGGTGGTCACCTCACCACCGGAGCGGTGGTCACCTCACCACCAAAAATCCAGACTATGAATAGGCTTTTAGGCGCCAGAGAGCGCGAGCAAACAGCACCATGCTTGGGTGCCATGTGTACTATCCGCAGCACCCCCCAACGCCCAAATGCCTGCACCTGCATGTGCTGTTCTGAAGGTCTCGCCACTCGCCAACAAATAGCACCATGCTTTGGTGCCATGTGTGTCTATCCGCTGGCATGCAACAACACCCCCAGAACCGCACACTCAGTATAAACATTTAAAAGTATAAAACATGTAGACATACCGCAACCGGGAGTCCTCACATCAGAATACTACTCACTGTGGCAGAATAAGGGCAAAAAATATATTTACATGAATGTTACAAAGTACATTTGTCTGGGCTGTGCTAAAATTACTACTACTACTAACCCTACAGTGCCAAAGTGTGCCAGTTTAAGTGCGTGGGCAGTCTCTTCAGGTCCATTGTTTTTCTCCTTTTAAGTTACTCAAATTTGTTTAAAAAATACCGTACAAAATGTCCCTGTGACATGGCACCCTCACGCCTATATCGTGCATCTTGCTCCAGATTGCTTTTGAACTATTGCAGTCTTCTATGAGCAAGTGTCATAATGGTCTCCAACTCTTCACAGTCTGGCATGGGGCATGGTCACCTCACCACCCAAATTCTAGACTATGAATAGGCCTTAACCAAGCTTGTCTCAGAGTCACCTCACCTAAATATGCACTGCCACCTCTGTCATGAATCCATCCATTACTACTATAATGTACTTTGATATCACTGTTGAGAACGGATTACTTATAAGTACTTAATTATTGGCCTCATTGATCATGACACTTAGCTGAATAAATATTGAAAGAAAGTGTGGGTGGCTCTGAAAAGAATACATATGAAGTAGTGTCCATAAAATACATTATAGTCTCCATGTTGTCCATAATGTCACGACACTACAACAAATACTTTTGTATTAATACAAAGGTATAGTCTACTGTACACACCAGTTTAAGTAAAATAATGCATGCCAACATGCAACATCATGTTCCAAAGTCAGATTTGTCTGCTCACATCATCAAGCATGGAAGTAGTGTATCAGTGTAGCTTATGTTTGCCATAACCAAAGACATAATGTACCTGCAGTTGATTGAAGATGAAAACATATTTTTTGTATTTTGATAGCAATACGTTTTTGACCACAAAAGTATTGGCATGGCAATGGCATTGGAATGTGGTATCAACTCCACCATGCTGTTGTCAACTGGAGTGTGTTTACTTGTGTCAGAAAACCTTCTTTTTATAGAAAAACGGAAGACAAAACAAAAGTATAGTTTATGTTATTGCGTCGCCATGAATGTCTGCTAAGAGGAGTTTGAGTATCATTGTCAATTTATCATAGTTTAAATTGTTTTAGAATACAAATGATAGGAAACACTTGTGTCGGACTGTGGAAGGGTGGTGTTTTTTATCATATAACTTAAACACTAGAGTGCTGTTTTCATATCAGATGTATTAATGTAAAAAAGGAGCATGTGTGTTAACTGATCAGCTCTTTGTTGCATTAAATAATATACCCAGTAGATAGTTATATGATGTTTTAATTGAGGAGGAAACACAAAAGTGTCACATTAAGATACTACAGAAGAGCTGCTGTGTATGTTGAGTCTAGATGGTTCTCATGTGGCGTTTAAGTCCAGCCCCTTCAGAGCGTTCAGCATCACACTGTGGGAGTTTACTTTCGAGAAGGAACAGCAATCTACTATCCGAGAGAATAATGGCAGAAGTCGCTCCAGCACCAGCTCCGGCCAAGGCAGCCAAGAAGAAGGCAGCAGCAGCTCCCCGACCCAAGAAGACCGGCCCCAGCGTCGCTGAGCTGGTCGTCGAGGCCGTGTCCGCCTCCAAGGAGCGGAGCGGTGTCTCTCTCGCTGCGGTCAAGAAGGCTTTGGCTGCCGGTGGCTACGATGTGGAGAAGAACAAGGTCCGCGTAAAGACCGCGGTCAAGAGCCTGGTCACCAAAGGCACCCTGGTCCAGCTCAAAGGCACCGGCGCGTCTGGCTCCTTCAAGATTAACAAGGCAGAAGCGGTGAAGGTAAAGAAGCCTGCAGCTAAGAAAGCAGTCAAAGCAAAGAAGCCCGTTGCAGCCAAGAAACCCGCAGCGGCTAAGAAATCGCCCAAGAAGGCGGTAGCAAAGAAGCCCGTAGCCGCCAAGAAATCACCCAAGAAAGCCAAGAAGCCTGCCGCAAAAAAAGTAGTAGCTAAAAGCCCGAAGAAGGCCACCAAGAGCCCCAAGAAAGTGGCTAAGAAGCCCGCAGCAGCCAAGAAAGCTCCAGCCAAGAAGGTTGCCAAACCCAAGGCAGCAAAGAAGGCAGCGCCCAAAAAGAAGTAAACTGTCTGCTCCATATTTATACCCACAAAAGGCTCTTTTAAGAGCCAACCACATTGTTTTATAAGAGTATCCTATCCTCACTATAATGGTGTTCATGTGAGCAGCAGGCACTTTATACCCGTTTGTTAGAAGTCAAACACCACGCAATTATTAAAAGGCCAGTTCTAATCTGCCATTTATCTTCACACTGATAAACCATGAATCAGTTTGGTTCAAATCAATTTTGAATAGTGTACAATGACATATGGTAGTTCCAAATAAATAAAATAAAGGACTAGGGTTCCCCAATTAGCGTCCCTCCTCTCCTCTGCATGTTGTAGTATTTAGATAGTTCTGTTATGACTTCTCCTCTGCATGTTGTAGTATTTAGATGGTTCTGTTATGACTTCTCCTCTGCATGCTGTAGTATTTAGATGGTTCTGTTATGACTTCTCCTCTGCATGCTGTAGTATTTAGATGGTTCTTTTATGACTTCTCCTCTGCATGTAGTATTCAGATGGTTCTGTTATGACTTCTCCTCTGCATGTTGTAGTGTTTAGATGGTTCTGTTATGACTTCTCCTCTGCATGCTGTAGTATTTAGATGGTTCTGTTATGACTTCTCCTCTGCATGTTGTAGTATTCAGATGGTTCTGTTATGACTTCTCCTCTGCATGTTGTAGTGTTTAGATGGTTCTGTTATGACTTCTCCTCTGCATGCTGTAGTATTTAGATGGTTCTATTATTACTTCTCCTCTGCATGTTGTAGTATTTAGATGGTTCTGTTATGACTTCTCCTCTGCATGTTGTAGTGTTTAGATGGTTCTGTTATGACTTCTCCTCTGCATGCTGTAGTATTTAGATGGTTCTATTATGACTTCTCCTCTGCATGTTGTAGTGTTTAGATGGTTCTGTTATGACTTCTCCTCTGCATGCTGTAGTATTTAGAATTATCGAGAGTACAGCATAGGAAAATAAGCCATGAAGTCATGTAATGTTATTATTTATGCTTTCCAATGGTTTCTACAAATGTTTACATATAAATTATTGTCTCTTGCATGATAATAAAATTTGATATTTAATAATAATATCTCAAACTTATGTAGCGCTTTTTCTCAGGTTCTTCTTGCCCCTCATGTGTAAAGTGTATTCTCATGTGTAAAGTGTATTTGAGTACTCACCCAAATACACTTTACACATGAGGGGCAAGAAGAAGCAACATGAAAAATCTACTTTATTAGGGAGTTAAAAAGAAGATTAATGCCAAGGAATAAAACCAATAAAAACAGGGAAAGCAATATTGGAGTGGAAAACATAACAGCAATTATATGATTATAGAGTTGAATAGCAATATTACTGTAAAAACAAATGGGTGATGTGACCAAGGGGGAGGAGTATGTGTGTGGGTGTGGGGGGTGCACATTGGCAACGCCTACGCAGCTCTCTCTGTGCCTGTCCTCCCTTACGTCCTCAGAACACACATAAAAAGGCAAGGCTCTGCTTCTCAAATCATTCACTTCTTGAACTACTGCTAACTCAACGATGTCTGGAAGAGGTACCACTCAAAATGGCAGGTTAAGATCCCTAGTAGCTATGCCCTAGCTATGTCTTCTTCGTTTGCCTCCCAGTTCTCCAATAACTGGGCAAGGCTAAAATACACGGGTGAGGCCGAGCTCCCGACAAGGGATTTTGTAGGCAAAGAGCTTTTGTTCAAGTCGAACCTAGTATGTGCAAAGGACATTTACTCTTTTATTGCCTTGCCAAACCGACGTGAGTTCGAACTTTGTTTCTACCAGGAGTCGACACTCCGTCGCTTCCTGGAGCAATATGAGTCTGACAAACTGCAGGATACATGGACGGGCTGGTCCATTGAATCCTCTGTTAATATAGGGACAGTGAACGTTGTAGTCAAGTTCTGGACCGGCCGGGTCTCAGATCATGATGTGGAGCTGTACCTAAAACGGTACTGTTCAATAAAAGAGCAGCCATACAAACCACTCGACCAGTTTGGGATCTGGTATGGAGTACGCAAGTATAAGGTTGAACTCAAGCACGATGAAAAAAAGCAACGTATGTCACTGCCAAGCTCTATTTCCCTGGGCCCATACAACGGGCGGATTTACTATCCTGGACAGCAGACGCGGTGTTTTGTGTGCAACAGCACGGAGCACCAGGTCCGAGAGTGCACACAGGTGAAGTGCTGGAGATGTGGGAACTTGGGCCACAAAGCCAAAGAGTGTACGAACGACGCTGAATGCAGCCTGTGTGGAGAGAGGGGACACTCCTTTTTCCAGTGCCCTCAGTCCTACAGCAACAAGGCACGTGCAGAGAGGAAAGAGAGAGCCGAGGAACAGCAGAACCGCTTCGTCGGTCTACAGGGGCGCACCAGACCGCCGCCACCGGCTAACGCCAGCACCCCACTGTCGGCTGACAGTGGGCAGAGCCGTACCGTGCAGACGGAGCCTGCACTACTGGTGATCCCGGGAGACGAGGTACCGGGGGAGGAGGCAGGCTCAGTCAGTGACGAGGAGGCGATCCAGGCGATCCAGCGACGGGTGACTGACGAGATGGCAGCGGGTGTGACCGTGACTAGCAGAGGAAGAGGAAGAGGACGTGGGAATGGCAGTTTCGCCGTGGCCAACATCATGAGAGCAGCTGCTGAAGGAGTCAGAGCGGCTACTGCGGAGAGACAACAGCGTCTCTGCCTCCCGGAGACAGCAGCAGCGGAGGAGACGGAGGAGGCTGTCAGACAACTGGAGAGGGCTGTCAACGAGCTGCTTCCGGCCTGGTCTGATTCCTCAGGCGTGGGGGATGAGGGGGGGACCGGCGAGCAACAGCAGGAGGAGCGAGGCGACGATTCTGAGTACGACTCGGCAAGCGACGAGTTGAGTAGTGGCAACTCGAGAAGCAGCGAGATGACGTTCAGTGGAGGGGGGCTCATTCTCGCGGCTACAGCTGAGGAAGAAACTCCGAGAGCTACACAACATGTGAGTGTCAAACAGAAGCGACTCACGTCGCCTCTGGCGAATGAGGACAAAAAATACAAAAGAAAATGAATGCCTCTATCTAACTTAATATCATAATGTCTACACTTTCTATCGTCACTTGTAACGTGAGAGGTATCAAGTCGATGGAAAATAGAAATGTAAAAATGGACATATTGCACAACACTACGTATGATATTATATGCGCACAAGAACTGCGACTAACTACTCAGGAGGACATTGCAGATGTAACGCTAAAATGGGAAAAGGGCACTTCAATTATCTCTTTTGGCACAGATAAGGCTGATGGCATAGGCGTATTTTTTAAGAATAAAGCTGAGGTTATAAGGGCAAGAGAAATTATTCCAGGAAGAATTTTATTAGTGGATTGTTTTTATCAAAACTTAAAAATTAGAATTATAAATGTATATACTCCTCCGGATGCAGCAAGGAAAGTACGAATGTTTAAAAAGTTATATGAGTTATTAACAGTTGGTTATTTTACTATACTATGTGGAGATTTTAATGCTTATACTGATGATAATGACAGGATTTCGTCTCAACCTTTGAATGCCCGGGTTCGCAATAGAGAAGGTATAGCCCTTAAAGAAATGAGCGAATTGTGTGGTGTGAGAGACGTGTTTAGGATATTGCATCCAACTGAGGTCGGCTATACTCGCTTTGACAGAAATGTCAAGACAAGAATAGACCGCATATATATAAATGATGATATTAGCCCTATATACTATAAGACACGTGTCTTGGTCAATTCAGATCATCTAGCAGTAGTAGTCCTCTTGAGGTTTGGCAAGACAGAAAAGAAGGGTTTTTGGAAACTAAATGTGAACTGTTTAAATAATAATGACGTGCTTACAGAGTTAAAAAAAGAAGTGGTTATTGCCAAAAGCTTAAACGTCTTAACTAACTCATATGTTGACTTATGGGAAACCACTAAAGATAGGCTAAGATACTACTTTAAATACAAATGTAAAATATTGAATCAAGAGCTAAACGAAATATATAGTACATTGATGGCTGATTATATAAATCTAAAAACTAAGGGAAATAAAAATGATGAGGATAAAGATAAACTAACTGAAATGGAATCTGAGTTGGCCAAATTAAATGATGTCTCCCAGGGCCTCCGCCTACAGGCAGGCATGGGTGACACAAATGCGTCCAGCAATGCACTTTGTCTTATAAATATGCATAAAAAGAAACTCCAAAGTAAACATGTCAGCGCGATTTTAAATGAAAATGGTGATATGGTAGAGGATGAGAGGATGAAAAGAGAAACTGTTAGGAATCTCTGTGAAAAGATGTACCAGAAAACTATGATTGATGAATATAAATTGCATGCCTTCCTTGATTCAGTTGATTTGAGGGAGGTTGGCCGTAACTCTACGGGTGGGGAAATCACCAATCAGGAGGTGAGGGACGCAATTGTCCAGTTGAGTAAGGGTAAATCCCCAGGCCCCGATGGCCTGCCTAATGAGTTATATCTCTCCTGCGCAAACGAATTGGTGCACATGCTAACCTCTGTATATAATGATGGGATCAAGGAGGGCAAAATGCATTCATCCTTCTACCATGGTGTTATATCGCTTATATATAAAAAAGGGTCATCATATAAATTAGATAATTGGAGACATGTTACATTAATGAATGTTGATTATAAAATACTTGCAAAAATAATAGTTAATAGACTAAATACAGATTTAGAAAAACTTGTTGAAAAAGAACAGACATGTGCTATTAAGGGAAGGTTGATGTGGGATAACTTGGGTATTTTAAGAGATATAACAAGTGGGTATACAAATGAGGGTTTCTTTATTATAAACTTGGATCAAAAAAAGGCTTTTGATTTTATATCCAGAGAGTATTTGTGGGAGGTCTTAAAAGTATACGGTTTTCACCATGATTTTATTAACCTGATCAAATTGTTGTATGCCCAGTCCACAGTTCAGGTAAATGTAAATGGAGTTTTAACTGAGACCTTTGAGATTAAGAGGGGTGTGAAACAAGGGTGCCCTTTGTCCGCGGCTCTTTATATTTTGGCTATAAATCCATTATTACATAAAATCAAGAATGATAAAAGACTCACGGGTATAAAAACTAGTGGTGGAGAGAGAGTCGTTGTTTTGGCCTACGCTGACGATATCACCATCATAATTAAAAATAAGAATGAACTAGACATTATACATGAGCACTTAGCACTCTATGAAGAGATCTCAGGTTCCAGATTAAACCATGATAAAACTGAAGGTGTCTGGTTCGGGAGGAGTGAGGCAAAGCCTAATTTAAATATAAATGACACAGAAACTATGACAGTTCTGGGGGTAAAGTTTAGCAATAATGGCAGTTATGAAAAGAACTGGGATAATAAAGATAAAGAAATAAAGGAGGACTTAGAAAAATGGGAAAACAAATCATGCTGTTATAGAACAAAGATTATAATTATTAAGACATACGTATTGGCAAAACTGTTATTTTTGGCAACTATATTTCCTCCCAAGGACCAGACACTGAAATATATAAATAAAACATTAGTTAATTTCATATGGGGAACCACTAGGGAAGTCACAAAGAGGGACTTATTATATAAAAGTAGAAATAATGGAGGCCTTGGGGCTGTGGATTTGGGACTTAAATTAAAAATTTCGTTTTGTAAAAATGTAGCAGCTGGTTTTAAAAGGAGGGCTATGTGGATAGGGGAGGCACTGAGTTGGACAAAAAAGAAGGGCCGGGCAAGAAGCTCTTTTCCTTATTTTAAAATCATGTATGGGGATTTGGTATATAATTCTGCACATTTAAATATTGACTGGACTGAGATGAATAGTAAATGTATATATGATAAAATATGTGATGATTTATATGGTGGCATTTTCCCCTACAAATACCTCAACAATATTCAGAAGCAGATATGCATAAAAAATAATAGTAGTAAAAATATCTCTGAAAAAAAGAGAGACGTAATGTGGCTGGTCTCTGTGAGGAGACTAGCTGTAAGAGCTGTCGTAAAATGGAGCTGCTTTGTGAAAACCGTGAAATGCCCAATTTTAAACTGTGGTGCGGATGAAACAATTGAACACCTGTTAGTGGACTGCCAAAGGGCCAGCTTGGTATGGGGGAAAATGCCACAAATTGCTTTTAAAATTAAGATAAATTATAATGCTGTCATGTACGGAGTTTTCGAGGAAAGGATGTCTGCCCTAGAGCAAGATTTTTATTGGACTGTGGTTTGCACTGTAGTAAACAAACTGTGGGCAACCAGGTGTGCCATGGTGATTCACCAGGAGGCCATCTCGGGGGAGGTGGTCTTCAAACAGGTACAAACGGAGCTAAGGAGACAAAGAACTCTTGACGCAAAAAGGAAGAAACTGACACCATGGCACCTATTGACATTGTAAAAAAAAAAAAAAAAAAAAAAAAAACACACTTGTATTGAAATGCATTGATTGATTTATTTATTTATTGATGTAACTTATGTATATATGTAATTCTGCATGAATTGTACCTGAATAATTTCTCAATAAAGTATATATAAAAAGCAAGGGAGGAAAAGGTCTTGGAAAAGGAGGCGCCAAGCGTCATCGCAAGGTGCTACGTGATAACATCCAGGGAATCACCAAGCCCGCTATCCGCCGTTTAGCTCGCCGTGGCGGAGTGAAGCGTATCTCCGGTCTGATCTACGAGGAGACCCGCGGTGTCCTCAAAGTGTTCCTAGAGAACGTGATCCGTGACGCCGTCACCTACACCGAGCACGCCAAGAGAAAGACCGTGACCGCCATGGATGTTGTCTATGCTCTGAAGAGACAGGGACGCACTCTGTACGGATTCGGAGGTTAATAACGCTGACTTGATCTACCAACAACCCAAAGGCTCTTTTAAGAGCCGCCCACACTTTCTCTACAGAGCAGATTCCATTATACAATTTCTAGGACCTTTTGAAGATTTGTACTTGACTACGGTAGTATATTACTGGTTTGCCCTGAAAAATAAATCCTGGATTTTGCAATCAGAGTTTTTAGTAGCCTTTGACTAGTCTGAACAAACTGTTGTAGTGGAGCGTGCTTAAATAACTGGCACAAACTGGGACATGGGCCATAAAGCTAAAAATTCTCTGCATATATATTTTTTTTATTCGATTCCGTATACATTAATGACAAAGTACTTTTATGAATACAGATGAGAGCTGTGCATCATAACAGCAACAACTATGACACAGGATCAAAGCAAAATACGCTATGCATTTTCTTAAAGTATTATTATAGGACCTCTTAGTATATTGGGTCCCTTATGTACTACTTTTGGCTGCTGTTGACGACACAATAGCACCCAGCTGCAGCCTCGCAGACGAGACGTGCTCCGTGAGGGGGCTGTGCTCTGTGAGGGCGGTGATCCGTGAGGGACCGGAAACTTAACTTTGGTCCATTATTTCTCCACTTTAATAATACCAATTGGTATTGTGTTTTACATCATTTTAATCGTTGATTAGTCACCTTTACAACGAGGTACAGCTTGTACGTCCGTGGAATGAGCAACATTGCTAAACGTCTCCACTTTAATATTACCAATTGTGTGTGTGTAGTATTATGGCTGTCAAACGATTACATTAAAAAAAAATACATTACATTTCTTAAAAATGTATTAGTCATGATTAATGATGTCCAAAATATGCCATATTTTTCTGGAGACTATATTGTTGTGGGAATAGAAAGATAAATAACAGTAGACCATCTTGCCAATCCGACTATACCAGTAAGACGCCCTGAGGGCGAGAAGTGAGGTCACGTGCACACATCTGCCTGGGTGACGGCAGACTACTGGGCGAGCGCTGGTGCTTTGGCATGGGGGGGTCAGATCAACATATGGAATTAATTCTGTACTGGCATTGGAGCGTGTCTTGAGTGTACAGGGTTTGATGAGGTCAGATCAACATATGTAATGTCAGAACAGGTCAGCTCCATATATGGAGATCGAAGGGTGGCAGCGGGGGCAGTGTCTTGAGTGTACAGGGTTTGATGAGGGCCCAGGTAGGGCCGGGCCTTCATTTTTGGGCCTGAGAACTCTACTAATAACTTTGGGTCTAGAGTTTGAATGGACAGGTATCAGTCAAAAAGGAAACATCGAAGAGGAAGGACGGGTGGGGAAGGATCAACATATGGAATGTCAGAACAGGTCAGCTCCATATATGGAGACCTAAGGGTTTGAGGTCAGATGTAGAGTTGCTGGCCGGCTCAGCTCCATATATGGAGATATAGGTGATGATCCAGTCTTTTCCATGTATGGCTATCCAGGGTTTGATTAGGTCAGTGTCGTGATCTTATATCATATATGGAAACGGCCATATATGGTGGTGTGACGTGTCATGAGGCATGATGTCATGAGGCGTGACAATATATGGAGGCGTGACATGACACACTTACTGACTGACTGACGGGAAATGCAGGTTTTCATAGTAAACAGTGGCCTACAGTCGCAACACATTGTTAAGAACTTTGTCCCCCAATGCATATGGTCCTGTGTCTGTGGTCTATGGTCTGTATCAAGTATCACTTGTATCATACGGGGTTATAGCAACTTATTACATTACTTAAATGCCTTGATATCATGTCATATTCGACCATACAGGCCTAGCCTATATTGCATATAATTGTATTTTTGTTAGATTTGTATTTCTTCAAATATGCTCACTTGCCAACTAATAAGCTTTCAATGAAACTATTACCTACAACAAACTACATCAAACTTTTCCAAACCGAGCACGTAATTATGATTAAGCACAGCTGGTACTATACACAATGCATTTAACCCTCTAAGACCCAGCGTTGCTTTTTAGCAACAATTTTATTTTAATTAATTAGTAAATTATTATTATTTTTTCTGTTCTTGCAATGCCATTTCAATGGCATTAGTCATGATATTTGCATATAAACACCCCCCACAGAGGCTGAAATTCACACAAATAAAAAATGTTTTGAACATTTTTTAACCTAAGACTTTTGACCTTTACCCTAATAAAAGTAGGTAAAATAATTGTAATATGTTTTTTTTGTGATCATTAGAATGTCTAGAACATGTTTTATTCATTATTGTGAAAGATATCCCCCAAATGTAAATTATTAATTTATTATATCATTATATCATTATTATACATTTTTCATCAAACTTCTTTTTTTTTTAACATCTTTTTTAGTCTTAGTCCTAGTAGTAGCCTACAAAGTAGTAGTAAGGTTGAAATATATTTTTTGCAAGTAGAAATGAATGCGGGTGTTAGAGGGTTAAGCGCACCAGCAAGTGCGTGTCGTGCACGCGCATAGTGTTGCGCGTGCGTGCATGTGCGCTTGTGCAAGACATTGGAAATTAACCTTTACATGGAAAGAGTGGTTGGCTCTTAAAAGAGCCTTTGTGGGTTTCGTTAAACGAATGAAGCAGATTTATTTCTTAGCGGCTTTCTCGGTCTTCTTGGGCAGCAGAACAGCCTGGATGTTGGGCAGCACACCGCCCTGAGCGATGGTCACTCCGCCCAGCAGTTTGTTGAGCTCCTCGTCGTTGCGGACGGCCAGCTGGAGGTGACGGGGGATGATACGACTCTTCTTGTTGTCACGGGCAGCGTTTCCAGCCAACTCCAGGATCTCTGCGGTCAGATACTCGAGCACCGCAGCGAGGTACACTGGAGCTCCGGCGCCCACTCTTTTGCCATAGTTGCCTTTACGCAGCAGCCTGTGGACACGACCCACGGGGAACTGGAGCCCAGCACGGGATGAGCGGGTCTTAGCCTTCGCCCTGGCCTTTCCTCCCGTTTTTCCTCGGCCACTCATTTTGGTGTAGGTTTATTTCTGGAATTGAATATAGAAGAAATATGCTGGTGGAGAGGCGCGCGAGACCCTTTATATGTTCAACAGCACACGTTCTACTGCTACTGTCTATGTGCGGCTGTGCGCCCCACCAATGAATGAGAGCGAGGGCTGAGTGTGTACGAGCTCCCCTCCAATCGGTGCTAGTGGCTGAACAGCTCCTCCCAAGGAAGGAGGTTCCTGACCAGAGACGGTTTCTTTCAGAGAGAGAGAGAGTCTTTATTATACACAAGGGAAATTTGTTTTGCTCAGGTCAATGCATACATATACAAATACAATAAAATACCCAGCAAAGTACCAGACAATAATTCTAAAATGTAAAGGGTATATTTAAAAGAAAGCAAAGTCTCTCGCCACACATATACACTGTTCATAATCATTTTGTAGGCAAGCATTACTTGTATGTAAGGTAATAATAATAATACAACTTTATTTGTATAGCACCTTTCATGACATGCAGCTCAAAGTGCTTTACAGAGCAATGGAGAAAAAAATTAAGAAAAGCAAGGCATAAACATTAAAAAAAAACAAGCAGTAGGCCTAATGCAATATAGTGAGGACAAAAAATAAAAGATCAATTAAAAGCAAGGGTGTAGAAGTGGGTCTTGAGCTGTGCTTTAAAAATGTCTACAGAGACTGCCTGTTGAAGGTACAGTGGGAGTTTGTTCCATGCCGTCGGCCCGTAGAAGCAAAAAGCTGCTTCCCGTATTTTTTAGTTGCCATTTTTTTAGGCAAAGCGAACAGGCCAGCAGTGGAAGATCTTAGGGGGCCGTATTCAAACATGAATACGGCAGTTGGTGGCATAACGGCTACCAGTGACCACTGTTCATGTGATATATAGATAACAAACTGCAACAGATGGTTTAATTTAATGTAACTCGCCATGGTCTTATATATATATAATACCATGGCGAGTTACATTAAACCAGATGGAAACATTATTCAAGGGTTAAAGGACATCACTAACAAGCTAAGGATTCACTCCCTCAAAGCGACATGCGCCTCAAACTCTGGTCACCCCACCTCATGTCAATATATATATATATATATATATAGGGTTGTTATCTGTATTTGAAAAGTTAAAATCTAAGGGTAGTTGAATTACTTTGTTAGTTTTCTAGCATGTATTACGTAATTTGAACAGTCTGTCCACCAATGCATGACATAGATTATGCCTCTCAGTCGATCACGTTAGGTCACTCACGTATACGATGACTGTATTATGACTTTGCCTGACAATGTCTAAAAACTAAACATTGCCTCAACATGCATGTGTAGTAGCTGTTATCAGTGCTGTGGGTATAATGATGGCAGTATTCCATTGCCACAGTATTTGGGGTACAGTCTATTTATTACGTCAGTCATGTGGTAGACTATGACTGACGCAACAATTTGGGCAAATTCAGGAATTTCCATATATGGGGGATAAAGTGACAAAGACAACAGACAACACAGACAGAATATCTTCTCTCTGTGCCACTTTTCTCCTTGATTAAAACAACATATCACAAACTATACCTTTTATTTTATGAAATGCAACAAAGAGCTGACCAGTTATGCACACGTGCATTTTTTTCATTAATATGTCTTAGGTAAAAACAGCACTCTGGTTTTCAAGTTATATGCTCAAAACATCATCCACAGTCCGAGCAGTGTTTCCTCCTTTATATTTATTCTAAACCATTTTAAACTATGTCACATTAACAACAATACTCACAATCCCTTTGGCAGACATTCATGGCGACTTGATACCATAAATAAACTATAGGCTACTCTTGTTCTGTCCTTAATTTTGATATAAATGAAAGGTTTTCTGACCCCAGTAAACACATTCCAGTTAAAGTCAGCATGATGGTGGAGATGATCCTGACTTCCAATGACAGATTGTCAGCTGAAAACTTGGTCCATTTGTGGACAAATAACTTACTGTGATCAACTACAGAAAACAAAACGTGTTTAAATCTTCAATAAACTTTGGTGTCTGATCTGATTATGCTTTCACTGACACAGTCCTGCATGTACCACTGATAATGTGTAATCAGTCAATTGTGATAACATGGTGTATACAGAACGAATTATTTGACTAATCAGTGTTTTTTTAACACATTATATTTATAGTTGATATACAGTTTCAGTTTGTAGCCAACGCTATTGTAGTATACATAATGTAAAAAGAACCATGCTCATCCACTGAAAAAACGTATACATATTGTAAAAAGAACCACCGCTCATCCGCTGAAAAAACTTAAGTGATTTGCTGGAGCCACAAAGAGAACATGAGAAAAAATAAAGGGAAGCTCTGCACACTCAGATCTGTTGCACAATCAATGTATTTATTTAGCAAGCTTTCGGTCTACTGACCTTCTTCAGGATAGGATCAGTATACATATTGTAAAAAACGACACATTTTATACGGTCCCACCTTGTAAAAAGGCTGGTGTGAGACAAAATATGTTATTATTGCAATCACATGGTCAGTATCACATCATCATGGTTAGATATCACAAATTCACTATCCTCACACTATCATGGTAAGCATCTTGTCAGTATCATTTGAAAGGATAGGTAATGTAATATGTAATAGTGATATATAAAGTTAGATAGACAACATTGGAATGCCATTCATTCATTTGTTTTGTTGTAGGACTATTAGTAATATCAGAAATATTTCAAATATAAGCCAGTTTGTCTCAAGTATGTATGTTTAGAATCCATACATGAGGGAGTTAACCTTAAACCTTAATGTGGTTGTTATATTGTACTGTGATGTATTAATTACTGATTAGTCTGATAACAATTGTTACACTAAATTCGGATGCCTAGAAACATGCTCAACCCCCACCTGCGCTTTGAGAAGCTACTGGATAGAGATTAGATTTAAACCAAAACTCTAGACTTGCTTTGTAAGTTGGTACAGAAGTGTGAACAACTGCTGGTTTTGGTGTGAGTTCAATACAATGAAACAATGCCTCCCTTCCCCAACAGGGTAGAGCTGTGCAGCGGAATGTCTGAGTGAGTGATTGAGGTGATTTAAATAATTTGCATGTTGATCACACGTTAAATCCTTGGTTTTATTTCAGTTTAATAATATCTGGGATTTATATAGCGCTTTTCATGACACTCAAAGACGCTTTACATGTGTTGGGGCCATGGGGGGACAAGAAAAAATGACAACTTTATTAGAAAAAACAATTAAAAGAATTAAACCAATAAAACAGTGCATATAACAATATGGGAATATAGCATGGGAATGCGATTGTGAACAGGTGGGTTTTCAGTGAAGATTTGAAGGTAGGAAGTGAGGGGGCATCTCGGATGTGTTTGGGGAGAGCGTTCCAGAGGGTAGGGGCGGCCACGGAGAAGGCCCTGTGTTCATTGGAACACAGTGAAAACTCTAAATTAGAAAATAAATATTACAAATCAATGATTTCATAGTTTAACAATAATATCTGTGCATTAAATACATCAATTGATTACCATCAACAATACAATGGTTAATTCATAGTCAATATAATACAGTGTGAGTGATACAATCAATCAAATCATTTCAAAACAAGACCAATACAATACCAAGTAAACCATAAGTCCATAACCAAATATACCAAACCAAACGAACCATCAAACCCAAAATACAATTAATTAAAGTAAATCATGAATGAAACCTAAAACATAAAACATAATAAATATTAATATACCTCACTCCACTAGGGCTTGGGCTGGAAAGGCCACAGTAAACACTGTGGACAATGTAAAAGGCTCAGTCAACTGATGCTACAAGTCTTGATAGTTCAACATTACCAAATAAACAGTGTGAAAACATGAATGTTGCAAACAAACATACATAATATATATATATATATATAGTAAAGGTTTCAGCTACAACCAGTCAATGTGCAAATTAAATCCATGTCGGTTTCAGACCATTGGTGAGAACAAAGACAGCAAAACAGGTTTGGCACCGCCCAGTGCACTGCAGAGCAGTCTGCCTGTCCTCACTTAGGTCCTCAGAGCACACTTATAACAAGGAGGATCTGAGCTCATCATTCATTCACTTTAGAATCTTCAACGTTGTCCAGGCAAGATCGTTCAGTGAGAGACAGGGTTTCGGACCAAGTTAAAGTCTAGGTTGTACTACCATTTTCCATTTAATTCTAAGTTTAGCGTTATTAGGCTCGGGCATAATGGCAGATAAAATTGATATGTCCTTAGACGACATTATCAAACAGAAAAGGTCGCAGAGAGGAGGAGGCCGCGGAGGCAGAGGCCGCAGTGGTGGCCGTGGTGGCGGCCGTCTTGGAGGAGCCACCGGGGGAGCCACCGGGGGAGCCACCGGGGGAGCCACCGGGAGAGCCACCGGCAGCTCCGGCCCCATGAGGAGCCGAGGCAACCTCAACCGGGGTCGAGGCAGATCTACGCCGTACAGCAGGCCTAAACAGCTTGACATGTTCGACAATGCTGGTGGTGGAGGAGCTGGTGTGGAAACTGGAGGGAGGCTCCTTGTCTCAAACCTGGACTTTGGTGTCTCTGAAGCAGATATCCAGGAACTTTTTGCAGAGTTTGGTACACTGAAGAAGGCTGCTGTCCATTATGACCGCTCTGGAAGGGGTTTGGGGACTGCAGATGTCCACTTTGAAAGGAGGGCAGATGCCCTGAAGGCCATGAAACAGTACAACGGAATGCCACTTGATGGGTGCCCCATGAACATACAGCTCGTCACCTCAAAGATTGATAACCAGCGACGGCCTCCCATGCAGGGTCTGAACAGAGGTGGAGGTATGAATACCCGTGTTGGTGGCGTTGGAGGCAAGCAGAAGGGACGTGGAGGCCGCGGAGCAGGTGGTGCCAGAGGCCGGGGGAGAGGCGGACGCGGTGCTGGTGGTGCCAAAAAACAGCCGCTTTCTGCAGAGAAGCTTGATGCCCAGCTAGATGCATACAATGCCAGGATGGACACCACTTTGTAGAGCTTATTGATCTACCAACAACCCAAAGGCTCTTTTAAGAGCCACCTACATGCACTTTACAGAGTTTATTCCATTAAAGTAGGCAACATGTGCTTAAAGCTTGCATATGAGCTATATGATTCATGGACTGACAGTGGTTAGGTCTAATACAATCTCTTTACATGTATTACATCATAGTGCTGCATTGAACAGCCAACCTTTTGCATTGTGTATATTCAGAGGCTATATTAACATATCCACAGTTATGTAGAAACTGAATTTTATTCATTACCATAGGCTTTGGGATCTGGTCTTACTGATCTAATTTACTAATCAGTAATAATAATGCATCTAACTGAATTAACTAGATTTTAATGTGTGATTTAAATCACTCCATCATAAACTAGAATAAAATTGGGTGACTATTTTTGGTTAAACAAGTTTACCTCTCAAGTTTACATGACAATGGGCCATTTGCTTTTAATGAAAAGTGTGACTCATTGGAGTCACATGGGTTGACCAAACATTTGTGTTTGATTGCTGATTGTTGTTGGTGTTCTGCCCTTCCCCCCTCATCAAACACAAATGTTGTTTAAAGTAATTTAATGCAATCAAACAGGACTTCTCTGTTTGGATGTATGGTTGTCAAGGCCAGAAATACGTTTTTTGCCACTCAGTAGACATTCCCGCATAACTTCCGGGTATGATGATGTCACGTGCATAAGGGGTTAAAGTTCTCAGTCCTGGGGACTGATTTCAGTCCTGAGGATTTCATAGGGGTCATTTAATGAGATCAGTGCAGATTTGCAAAAAAACATTTTCAGTCTTGGGATTGGCTTTAAGCCCTATATTCAAGGTTCAGATTAATTGATTGATTGATTGAAATATTTATTAACAGTTTGCAGAATTACAGTGCATTTCAAGCACAAACTCAATACAAAGACTGTTAATTGTGAGTGAGTGGACGACCCAATTAAGCATTACACTTGTTTACAACAGGGTCCACCTTGTTCAATTAATCAAAACGTACAAATAGACACTTCTAAAGTTAAAGAACAGAACAGGAATTCATCATACTGTAAAGGAAGCAAAAAGGGAAAATAAACAGTGAGGGGGAAAGGGTGCAAGCGATCTATGCCTGTGATACATGAAAATTTACGAAGTATAATTAAATGATCACAGGCATTCTAGGTCTAATTGTCTCCCTAAAATATAACTAGGGTAGGGACTACCCGGACTAGGGATATATGATAATAAATAAACGTAACAGATACAGTATGTATATACATACTGGCACAATGTTTCTTGAGGGAAAAAATATATATAAGACATTTTAGAAGTGGTCCAAAAAAATATATATATATATATATAGTATAACTGTGCTATATAAATTGCCTGCAAATGTGTGGTGTTTCATCTATTTTACATTTTATTGAGCTATGTCATATTTTTTGTAAATGGCACCATTGGTATTGAATTGAATTGAATTATAAATTTGAGTGTGAAATTACCTGAAACATGTCAGATTTCTCATCACAAAACAAGAGCTTAGCAGAGTGAGATTAAGTGCCCTCTGATAAGTCTCCACAGGGCCAACAGCTGTGTTTGCAGACACTGGAAAGTTGTACATTTAAAAAAGAAATCTTCACCACAAACGACTAGATTTACTTTCATTCCAAACCCAGACATCTCTGCTGGCTCTGCAGCAAATATGAAACAGGGTATTATATGGTAAAACTATTTTAAACTAGAACTGCACTCTGCCGAGTGCATACTTGCTTGTTGCACACTAGTAGGCCATAAATGGCCTTCTAGTGCGCAAGCAGAGCGCGCAAGTACTTTCGACCGCTGGAAACTATCACATCTCAGTATCTCTGTGAAGGAACGTTTGAAATGTATAATCATTACGTGTAACTATTTGCTACGTAACCTAACTACTTTTTTACAGAAAAATGAATCATTGATATGTGATGAAAAAAAAGGTATATAAACTGAATTAAAATATATTATACAGTATAATTATTTTATTACTTATTGTAAATTGTCAATTGTTTTAAATGTATTTCATTTTGTAGGCTACTATAGTGATATTAATACTAAATCATGATCAGAGTAATATGTGTCTCTAACTTCAATTTCTGTAATAATACTTTCAAATTTGTTGAAATATATGATCTAAAATACTTGTAGTTGGATTTGTATTTAATTGTTTAAAGCCTAATCTTGACATGAAGGTCTTTATATTTATATATTTTTCAGTATAATGGTCTTCATTGAAATCTCCTATTATCATAATTGTGGAAGTCGGAGATGATAGATACTTTACCATTTTTTTGAGAAATGTGTTTAATTCCGAAAGGTACATACAGAGTATGTAGTTGTAATTTGATTAGCAGTATACTGTGGTTACTTGGTTCCAAAAAGTGACAGCCAAGTTTTTATCAACCGTAAGTCTGTGCCTGGTTTGCTGGGACCAGTTACCACATTACGTCATCGTTGAAAGCTGGGACCAGAGTACATGGTGTGTATATGTATGACTAGCTCTCAGTGATGACGTAAGAGAAATGGTCATCTGTGTAATCTGGTCCCACCAGATACCACATTACGTCATCGTTGAGAGCTGGGACCAGAATACACGGTGTGTATATGTATGACTAGCTCTCAGTGATGACGTAAGAGATATGGTCATCTGTGTAGTCTGGTCCCAGCAGACCAGGCACAGATTTACAAATTACATATCACATTACAACTACATACAGAGTATGTAGTTGTAATTTGATTAGCAGTATACTGTGGTTACTTGGTTCCAAAAAGTGACAGCCAAGTTTTTTTCAACCGTAAGTCTGTGCCTGGTTTGCTGGGACCAGTTACCACATTACGTCATCGTTGAGAACTGGGACCAGAGTACATGGTGTGTATACGTATGTAACTGGTCCCAGCAAACCAGGCACAGACTTACGGTTGAAAAAAACTTGGCTGTCACTTTGAAGAGACCAAGCGAAATGATTACTTGCGCGCTCTGCTTTGACAGAGGAAAGTTGAAAAAAACTGTACATGTAAGGGTGTCTTAAACTGGATAAGGAGTCGATTATGTTATTATGCAAAACTTTCTTGAAGAAGTCTGATTTCAGTTCAGTGAATATAAAAGCATGAGATTAATATTGATAAAATATTTAAATTAAATGAAACATGACTGTTTAACCCTCCATCCAATATCTGCTGAAGTTTCTTTAGCCCAGCACCCAGCCTGTCGATGTGCGTATTCTACGTCCTCTCCATTTCAAATGTTATCACATTAAAACATTGAATATGAAAGCACGTAATGTAGGCCTACCTTGGATGAATGACTCCCGAAAAAAGAGATACGGCACAGGTATGGTATAGTTAATCCTTTGATCACCACTCTCTGCTGTGTGTGTGTGTGTGTGTGTGTGTGTGTGTGTGTGTGTGTGTGCGTGCGTGTGTCGGACCGTCGCTGTTCATTCCCTGTGGTGATTTTTGGCTGCTTTGCCCAACATAGCCTCGATACCCATGCAGGCTTTCCCAACATGTGGTTATTGCAGGTTTATCATTATAGCCTATCTATTATTGTGTTCTCTGGTTCACGGACCTCATTTTATAACTGACTAGCCAACAGACGTTTCCCTGAATCCACAGGATTTGGAGATAAAGTATAGGTTAATTAGGTTTAATATCCAAACGAGCTTTCACAACCACACACTGGCCTAATTGAATCAAATGCACTGTCAGGGATGGATTGCACACATACGTTCTCTAATGCAGGCTATAAGGAAACAATTATAGCGCCGATACTTCCTACTAATATGCTGTGGAATTATCTGAACGGTGTGCATGAAGCACATTCAGTCCACACAATAACACTCCCCACTCCCCAAACAATTAAGCGAATATAATAAGATCTCATACAGGCACTGTAACGTAATTTGCTCACTGTGATATAGTTCCAACTGAGTAGTAGCCTAGGCCTATATTACAACAATTAATGTAAAAAAAACACTGCATTGTACAGTGCAGGCGTGTGTCATGATGCGCTCCAGTGCGTAAAAGATAGGATATAGCGCTACACTTCAGATTATAAGCAATCAGTATATAGCCTTAGAGTACCTGATGTTGATCCATGTTGTTTATGCCTATTAGGAAAATTATGGCTATGCCAACATAATTAACTCCAGCGTGTATTTACTATTTTCGGAGCGATGGACCGTCAGAAGAACAAAGCTTGTGTTCAAATGAAGCATTCAACCATCCATGTTCGCATGGGAGGATTGTGGTCCAAATTAATTAAGGATTTCAAACAAAATCTCGTTGACACAACATACAGGTCTCATTCACACAGGTGATAAAGTCATAAGAGGGTCCATAGAACTTATACTAGATAGTGATTGACCAAACAGAATCAAGCATTCAACCGAGCAGTGAAACATGTGAAGCTTTGCTTGTTGACTGTTATAATGCTTCTGACTGCGGCATACGTCACTGCTACCCAATTTGCCAATTAGCTTACTAGCCAATCAGAGTCCAACATTATTCCTTAAGTAAATGTCGTGTTTCATCGTAGGTAAACTAACAATATTTGTTGGAAAAGGAGTTATTACAATCAATCAAATGGCTTTCCAAGTTCAAGTTAAATGTTTCCTTTATCCAGAAACAAAATTTGCTTTGTGAATTATGATCATTGTTTTTTGACCATGACTCTACATGCTGTCCAAATGGGACCTATATATAAACTGTGGACGGCATGTGCTCTATAGATTGGAAAGTGATGAAGGAAGCCATCTTGCCAGTCATCCTGCCAGTTGTTTCAGCCCTGCAGAGGAGAGGGGTCTGTTCCTCTGTTGACCCAGTATGACTCTGACAACCCTGATCCTATCAGGTGTAAGGAGATCTGCTGGGACCCTGATGGGGAACAGCAACTGGTTGTGAAATTGACTGAGAAACTAATCTGATTCCATGTAACATTTTGTGAAATTAACAGAGAACTAAACTGCCTTTAAAATTTACTTAGGCCTATTGATTTCCTAATCATGTTAGTTCATGTAGTTTTATAGCTATAGGCTATATTGTATTTTATATTTCATATTTTATATTGGTTGAAGGTTGTTTACATGAATGCAATCACAAAATTACATTGCAAATGTTAACACATCACATGATTAATGATGGAAAATGAAAGAGAAAAAAATTGGCAGCATTGATCATTTCGTCATGTGCTTGCGGGACAAAGATATGTTGTGTGTGTGTGTGTGTGTGTGTGTGTGTGTGTGTGTGTGTGTGTGTTCTTTTGTACACATTGCAGCGGCACATTTTACGCTCTCAAGAGTTACATTGTTAAACATCTACATTTAGGCTACATAATTTAAATCAAGTTTACACAATTAGTGAATGTAGAAGAATTTATATTTTGATCAACGTTTGCCTGTTGTCCCATAAACCAACATAAAGCATGGAATTGTGCAGGACAATCATTTCTGAGAGGCAAAATCTCTGGTTCAAATGCCGAATAATGGACCTTGACATGAAAAAGGTTGAAAATTACTGATGCATTATGTAGCGTTGTAGCCTATAGGAATATATATTACAGGTATACTGTGTAGATAGAGAATGGTGTATCAAGTATAGGTATATCTCACACTCATAGTTGGCCTCCAACTTATCTGACAAACGTCTATATGTCATTGTGTTAATATTATATAGCATACTGTATATTTAGTGTTCCGGAGTGATACACTTTTTAGATTCTGTGCAAAACCATTGTCTGTCTGTTGGTTTTTGTGTGCATAATTCATTTCAAAGCACCTTGCAAATTCAAGCTCACCCAATATGAATAAGTCAGGCATAGATTTAATGTATTTATTAAACATGAAATAGTTTTGTAATATTCTGGGACTTGGAAATAACACACTTAGAGAGCATTCAACATAGGTCTTTACTTCTTGACTCTTAATGCAGAACTGAACACACACAGCACATTCAGAGGCTACAACAGGCTGCAGGGGATCTTGCTAATCAGCACAAATCAGTGGCATGATCTTTCACCTAGAAGACACTCTATTACACTCCTCCCCTTTTAGAATTTAAGCAGCAATTACACAAAAACAACGCCTCATGTATTCAATTCAAGAGAAACAATAAGTATGCTGTCAAAATATAACAGTTAGTAACAACAGAAATCTCTCACCCTCCATAATGCAATGCATAACATTTGGTTAACAGCACAGCTCTTAATATACTGCCTGGGAAAGATAAAGTCACTTTAATGAGTAATCAGTCTCTGTGGTTTTACCCTAGCTCTCTCTGGGTACCTGCGTTTAACAGGTGAACTATCTGTTTCAGAGGTCAACACTGGTGAGGATGGCACCCCGACAGCCTGTTCAGGCGGTTCCGTATGAACAGGGGGTGCTGTTTCGCTCACTGCTGAACTGGGGGGAAAAACTGGTACAGGGGGCACACCCACTGCAGCAGGTGGAATCAACGTAAGCAAAGGTCTGCCCACAGCTTCTCTCCATGGCAACATGTGATCCACATGTACTGTCCGCTGTCTCTGTCCCTCTTGTATCAAGTAAGTGACAGGTCCCAGTCTCTTGAGAACTGTTGCCTGAATCCACTTCTCGACTCCATCCCTGAAATTTCGAATGCGGACGTCCTCTCCTTCCCTGAAAACACGACCAGGAGAGTCTCCACGGTCATGATGGTACTTCTGTGCGGCTTGTTGTTTTTCAACCCGTCTGGCAAGCTCAGGCTTCAGTAAACTGAAACGGGTTCGGACACACTTAGAGAGCATTCAACATAGGTCTTTACTTCTTGACTCTTAATGCAGAACTGAACACACACAGCACATTCAGAGGCTACAACAGGCTGCAGGGGATCTTGCTAATCAGTGGCATGATCTTTCACCTAGAAGACACTCTATTACAGTTTTGTGTTGAGTTGGAAGCTCAGATATAGAGTATATAGGCCTATGATGACAATAGAAACACTGCAGAAAAAGAACACAGTTGCTTTACTGTATTTTCGTTAGAGATATTTAATACTGGTTGAAGGTTGTTTATGAAAGATATGCAATCACAAATGTACATTTCAACACATAAAAACATTAGATATGGAATCAAAATTATGGAAGTGGAGAAGAATGAATGATTAATGATTGATTCTATGTGCGTGCTTGGCGTGTGTTTTATCTGAGCAGCAGGCTAAGCTGCATAAAGGCATTGTCAGTTGGGTTATAAACAGCTTCAGTTTTTCACACCTACAGTAAAAACATTTTTCACAGGAAATGTCGCTGTCTGCCTGTCGGACAGAAACCTTAGGGCGGCTGTGGCTCAGGAGGTCGTCCAATAATCCCTGGATCGGCGGTTCGAATCCCAGCTCCTCCTGTCCACATGTCAAAGTGTCCTTGGGCAAGACACTGAACCCTACATTGCCTCCAATGAGTCGATCAGTGTGAGCTTGCCTCCATTGGTGTGTGAATGTGGGAAGTAAGGACGCTGGCGTCGACTGTTCGCCGCTTCAGCTCCCAATGTATGAATGAATGAACCATTTTACAGTGCTTTGAGCACTTGGAAGAGCACTGTCACGACTATGGTCGTGTGTGGTTATGATTAATTATGAGTGTTATGATTTATGAGTGTTATTTTGATTATAAATATATATATATATTTATATGGTGGTATATTGTTATAGTATATATATATGTATGTGGATTATCTTAGGCCCACAAAAATGTAATTTGTTATATCTCCATATTGTATTATTATTACATGTTTTGAGCCTGTATAGATCTTTTATTTTCTTGCAAATTTTGAAATGCTGGAATTATTTGGTAGGCCTATGGTATGGTTGGCTAAATATAAAGGTGTCACTCATGGGGAATATATATATATTGTTTTAGGCAATATAAAAAAATAGCACAACATATATGTAATTATGTACCATTTATCATTTCTGATTGGGTGGGCAGCATTTTTAAAGAAATTTCTCTAAAGGGACTCCTGCACTTCACCCTTTTTGCAACCAGATTCCAATTGTTTAGGACACAAGTAACACTTTCCTGGGGGTTGTATGTGTGCAATGTGGTTTCTAGACATTTTAGTCATGGCGCCATGTTCATGACGAAAATGTGTCATGAAAATGTGGTCTCACTTCCTACCTGGACTACAAGTCACAACTCCATGCAGCCTCCCCCCTCTCCACAAGGAGGGGCTGGGCACCAAAGCATTATGGTTATTGTAGGAATTCAGCAATCCAGTCAAACCCTTGTCAAACACATAGGCCCAATCCCAATTGCCTCCCTCAAGCCCTGAGCCCTGGACCCTCATTGACTTTAATGACGTCAGAAGGGCTCCAAATTGTTGCGAAAGAAATGGGACAGCACTTTGAAGATGAATCCGCCATTCATGACACTTTGCATCACTTCATAAAAACTGTCCTTATTCACAGCCAGTGCCTACCTACATGCTTGGCCTATTTATACATGTCTATCACGTCTATTTTAGTATATAAGTTGATCGTTTTATTATTAGTTTCATAAATACACTTTCCTGTGTGATAGGGGTGTAATATTCATATATAATAATATTCATTATAAATTGCATTTCCATATTCTTTTACTTTGCTCATTAGTCATTTCTCATCATGTTTCCCTTATTATTATTATTGTTATTAAGTATATAGCCTATGCTTCCATTCCGTCTCCCTTTAAGAACAGTGAGAAAGCACTATTGTGTTTGTTGACGTTTTAACCGCGATATATAACTAATTTGCATACTTAAATGATTGACGTTCGGAGGATCCCCCTCATTCCCCTGGTAACGCTATGAACTGTGGGTAATTTCTGAACCCGCCATGATAACGCAAGACAATGAGGCAACGTGACATGACCTTTGGGAGATATGCCAGGAACACACTTACACAAACACATGGGAAATTAACTTTCCACCGAACTACCCCCCCCCCCCTGCCGCTAGGTATCTTTGTTCCTCCCCCCGCGCAGCTCATCCCTTCGATGGCTTGCGTAGGAAGAGAGCTTTTTTGTGCCTGGCCCAAGCCCCCGCCACCCCCACCCAGAAACGTGCCTGCACAGCCGAGTATTATCATCTTACTTGAAATGTGATGTGATGTCTTCTTATCCCCCCTCTATGCCTCCCCCCCACCCCCCTATCCTTTTTCTTTTTTGAAGATGAAAGTAGACCGGGGGCAGCGCACGCTTGCGACCAGCAGCAATAACTTTGGTCTGACTGATGAAAGATGATTGAAATATCCCTTTAAACATTGAAATGCAATGCAGATGTGCAGAGATGTCATTGAATGTGAGGTATCTTTTTTTTTTAGGTATGTTACATTATTCATGAAAAACAAAAGGGGGTATAGTCTGGACTAGAGCTACTTAATTCTAATTCCAATATATTATTCACACAAGTTACCTTATTTATGGAAAAAAGTCAGAGGTTTATAATCATCTGAAGATTATTCAGGCGAGTGAAAAACACAAGGGGTTATAGTCTTGCAAACTCCAGACATCAATATGCAGTAAAGACTTAATTAAGCAAATTACAAGAGCTATTAGTTACTTACTAAGGTATTGCTCAGACAATTATAATGGGGATAACACAAATGAGTAACAGGTAGTGGGGTTAATCTGGACTGAAAAGGTTTCGGCGTAAAGCCTTCCTCAGTGTGTATCTGAGTATCTCTGAGTATCTCAGATACACGCTGAGTAAGGCTTTACGCCGAAACGCGTAAGAAAAGCATGTTAGCAAAAGATCTGAAGACCTCCTCACTCCATAGCCATAATAGATCCTTTGGTTCTCCGGCTTTTGATGATTCCTTCAGCTCTGGGGACGTTTATCTTCCTTTTTTCCCCCCTCTCTTTTTTTGGTTCTCTGGGCTCTTAAAATAAAGTGTAATGATCAGAGTTCCGTTGGCCTACAATATAGTTTATGATGGAGTTTGATCATGGCTACGATTTCTTCACTGCATTATAAATTCTATTGGTACATACAGTATAACACATCTTCACCTGGATTCACCAGCCAGCTTAGCCAGCAGCTGATTGGCCTTCAGTATATTGTCTGGCTCCTTCATGCGATAATGCTTTTCTGCCACTGTAACGGTATGAGTGAGGTAGTCGGCCACCAAAGACTTGTCTATGTCGCTCATACACTTGGTAGCAGTCTCAAAGACTCGGCGTGTCTCTTGGCTCGTAACTGACCGTCTTCCGACTCTATAATGAAAATTAAGAGAGGACATTTTAATAACATTTATCTGGACACAGCTCACCTGAAACATCTGTTAACCTATGCTGAACGGGAAACCCTGTTGATGTTTTAAGCATTATGTTTATTTATTAATTATTTATTATTACTTCAGCTATTGAAAAAGAGCAGATCTACAAGCTCATAGCGAGTGCCGCACTATTTCTGAAAAATTGTGAAAATGTGGCCAAATCTTTGAATGTATATTCTTTCACAACGAACATTTTTAACTAAAATCTTTGCTTCTGGCGGGTGCCTGGAACTACATACTTTCAGATGGGAGTCCACGGCCAAATACAGATAATTCTAGGGGTCCTTGACATGAAAAAGGTTGAGAACCACTGAAGAAACATAGGTATTTCAGAAAACTCTCAGGATTTTGAAGACATTTTTTAATGTCGAAGTCAGGTCTAAATGGGTTAATAGATCATATTCTCGTACTTGTTGTGCAGACGTTTCAGGTCACTGGATGGATTGTGGATCTGCCTCCCTGTGGTGGAGATGAAGAAATAGTTTGCATCGCTGGCCTTCCGCTTGCGCTTCCTGTTGTCAGGCTTGGCGCTCAGGAGTATCGGCCTCACTTGGTTGAAGTAAATGTCAAACCACTGATGGTGGAGAATTAAGAATAAAGATCAATGTCTCCCTTTGAACCTACTTAATACAGAAGAGAGCAGTACGAATCATGCACAAAGTGCATTATAGAGAGCACACAAATGGTCTATTTATAAAATCGAGGGTATTGAAACTTGAACATGTCGTGAAGCTACAAACCTTATTAATTATGTTCAGGGCAAAAAGCAAAACATTACCAGTTCATCTACAACAGCTATTCAAACCCAGTTCAGAAAGTGGGGATAGTAGGAGGAAATTTGACTTTAAACATAAATTTGCACGGACCACTCAAAGACTGATGTGTCCTTCGATAACAGGAATCCGAACGTGGAATTCTCTGGATGACAATTTAAAGGCTTGTGCAAATATTTGCGAATTTAAAAGAAATGACAAAAATCTAATATTTAGGCAATATGAAGCCGACAAATAGGTTAGCTATCATTTCTTGCACATTGCTCAACTTCTTCAATCTTGCTTGTTTTGTGTTACTCTTTTTTTTTTCTTCTTTTTTTGTGTATGAGCCAATCATTAAAGTAAAAACTAACTTTTGAGTGAAAAGGGGGCAGGTATTTATAATAATTTATTCTTCTTCCTGCTCCTTTTCGTCATGGGTGTATCAGATAGGTATGAAAGACTAATGAATTATGAAAGACAAATGAATTGTGCAAAATAAAATAAAATGACATTAAATTGAACAGTTTTCGATTGGGTTCCGACAGGAAATCTGATGAACATACCAGCTCCTGCTTCGGTGACAGGGCAAACATGGCGACTTGTTGAGCTCCGTTCTTGTGGTCCTTTACTCCAATGATTGCATGGCCCGACTTCGTTGTCTTTCTGCCAATCCACTCCTCCACCTGCATAAAAAAGGACATCACACATTTTGCCAAATGGACGATACATTTGTGCTAGAAAAGTGCCAGTGTCAGGTTTCTATACAGACGTGACTGCACGTTGTCAATGAACAAACCAAGACGAGGCAACACAACTGTATTTCTGTTGCCATGCACCAATCTCACTCTCTCACTGACAAATATATAAATATTTGGCTTAATTGGCTATAGGCTATTCCCAGCACAATTAAAATAAAGATGGATTGGTCGTGGTCCCTCTAACTACGTATGCACGATTTTGTGTTGGTTACTTAATTGGTTTACTGATAATCAATAATGCTCAAGATTGTGTTGGATATGCATGGACTGCAGCCGTAGAGCAATAGGTGTATGCCGGAAGTCGGCATTTATTGATTTTGAAAACAGTAGTCTGGTGTGTAGTTGTTTAGTCTTTCAATTAATTATTTCGTTAAGTTCACTCTCTCATTTCATCCGGCCGCATTAATAGCTGTGCATTATTGCTTGCTTGTTTGCTGGTGTGAAATCGCTCCCCAAAGGCTGTTTTTTGGGGGAAGAAAACCGGGAAAAAAGCCGACCAAATGTGTTTGTTTGGGGATAAAACCAAAACAAACCTGTGTACGGGACATAGCACCTCCATTATTAATCAAGCTCCCTTATAGCACCCTCAGTAAAAATTGCCTAGTTTCTGCCTGGCAACAAATTCTTACATTTTTGTATTTTTTTCAGAGTGTGGGTACCTCTCACAAAGTTTGAAGCCAATCGAGTCAGGTGGAAATGGGCATGGCAGCATGTCATGAGCCAAGAAATCAGGAAGTAATAAAACAGAATTGTACAGTACTGTATATGACCTACAGTAAGGTTTATAGGCCAAAGTGTGAAGAGACCTGTTATCATTCGACATGTTATCATTCGATACCATATCAATATCTAACCTGACTCTGCCAGATGGGGGCGGTATTGGGTAACCATGTTCCCCAACACAGCAACCATCTGGGATCTCTGGTGGTTCGAACCAAGGGCGGGATATGTGCGAAACCGGATGTGAAGCTATATAGACACGTCAATATGATTGGTTGTGTTTGCACGTCCACACGGTGAAAGACAGACGGTCCCATCCAATCATCTACCAAGTATCTTGAAAACAAGGAACAGCCCCGTCATCAAATTTGCTTCCGAGATCCCAGATCCCAATAAGCTGTGAAACAAATTTGTGTAGAAAGCTTCTTGGATCTGGCAGCGTCAGGTTAATCAATATCTAGGGTGCCAATTCAATTTATATTGCGATTTGATTCGATATTGCAATTTGTTCCGATTGTTTCCAAAGTTACTTTGCTTTTATAGTGCTAGAACGTTTGAAAATATATAAATAAATAAATGATTATGAACTTTGCGATTCCATGTTAATATCGTGGCATTTTTGTGATATAATCATTAATCTTTATTTTTTTCCCACCCCTACTGTTATAGTGCCACCATAATCTGAACAATGTGGGCGTTCCTCCTTGGCCCACGGGGAGTGTGCAATGCATGCAAGTTTCATGTGGATCGGTCCAGCGGTGCCTGATATCAGCTGTTCACAGACACGGCCCGGGATGAAAACACACCATCGGATATAAATATCGCAATCAATAAAGAATAACATAGTAATACTCACAGTCATGCCCTTCACCACACCTGGTCGTTGGAGGTGTTTGAGGATCACCAGTGCCTCCAGATAGTAAAGCGCGAAGGCACACTCAGCCACATGCAGGGTTGTGCTTTTCTCTGGGTAGACCTTTCCCAAAATGATCAAGAAGTCCTTCTTTGCAGCCCTCAGCACAGCAAGGCAGTCATTTGGTGTCAATTTGTTTTCCTCTATCAACATGTTATACCTATATGAAAAACAAGAGATACCATGATGTAATCACTTGAACCATAGTGTCCCTTTCTACAGTGTCCTGGGGTGCACCTTCTGTGAAAATAGACAATCTACAAGCTCACAATGACCCGTTGAGAGCTTGCACATCAGCAATGCTTTGGCAAAGATTACAACAAAGAGTACAACAGTAGGGTTATCGAGCATAGCGGTCCATGACGTCATGTTCAAACAATCAAGACAAGAGGTGATCAAGAAATAAATGTAATCATCCATGCTGGCACAAACATCTCTGTCTAAAAGTGTATTGATGCCTGCCAACCATCGCTGCTCGGGTAAACAAAAAAAAGTGACGGTACACATATTAACAAGTTAGTTTATGTAATATTATTTTATTCGGAAAAAGGTCAATTGCCTTCAATCTAGTAAAAGATACTGGTTCTCTTCAGAATTAATTGTCATCTCCCGTCTTTCCACAAAATAATAGAAATGTAGGTGTTATGGTCTGTCACTCCACACTCCACAGACCATGTCTCCTCCCTGGCCACTCCCTCTGGGGGGTCTCGTCCCCTCGTGGGTCCCCCGCGAGCCGGTTTGGCCCGCATCACAGTAAACCAGTGTTTGGTTTAAAAAGGAAAGAAAATGAGCCTAAAACAATGACTGTGTGTTGTTGTGGCTTTCCTGCTGTCCAGCTCATACAATTAGCAGCTGTTGTCGCTTCGAGGCTGCTGTGGTAAAGCTTGGCTTGGCTGTGGCCAATACAAGCTTTTTTTTCAACAGCTCACAACTAAATACAACCAATGATCACATTTACAAAATGTAAATCACTCCGTTTTACTGAGAATAAGGTTTTTTCATTGAAGTGTATATTGGTACGTCTTTAAATGTTCTGATGAATTGAAAATGGAGGACCCTGATGTAAATACATCTTAGTGCTTTTATCTGGTTTTATCCCCAGTTTTTGTAATTACCTGTACTTTCGTTAAAATGTACCCATTCTACAGACTGTGGATACCATTTTTCAATCAATCAATCAGTTTAGATAGGTTACGTTTAGGAATACCAGGCTGAGCAGTTCCTCCGGCTGTACGCCGAGTTGGCAAAAGGGCGACCTCTGTAAACAAGTCAACTCACTTCTTTTTGGTGATCTCTTTGCTCACTTTCTTGGAGGAGCTTTTCTGGAGAGCTCTGGTGAAATGAATGAAGTGCACACAGTCCTCATAGAGCTTCACATTCTGAAGCCTCAGGTCGGTGGTGTACGTGTGGTACTTCAGGAATCTGTCCAAGGAGGTACCAATATTTGATGGTGTTAAGTGATATTTCTGGTTAAATCTAAATGTTTTGTTAGACATTCAAATGTTTAAATTCTGATAATAATTGCAATAAAGTGTTTGTTACATGAAAACGCTTTAATGAACAGAAAATACATTTTCAGGTGGGCATATGAATTTCACTTACACTATATAAAGCGTGGGTCGGCAAAAATAATCCCTGCTCTAAAGCAATCGTTATTGGAAGAAATTGCTATTTAATATTTAAATATACACAATAAAAAAAAAAGAGATTAAAGGTACAAAATATCAAAAATGTATCAAAGTCAATGAAGTTCATATACCATATTAACTGCAGGTTTCCCAAGTTATCACAAGAGGGCCAGTAATTCACACCAAATACTACCAACCTTTTCACGCTCTTGATGTAATTCAGCTGAGTTTGATGTTTCAGTTTTGCATCATCGAGCTCACGGAGGTACTTTCTGGTCTTTTCCTTGTTCCTGACAAATTCAAAGGACACTTCCCGTGGGTTCATGTAATAAAGGAAACGGGACACATTCTGAACCTGAAAATAAAAGCATGTTACATTGGTAGCTTCAGAAGCTGCAAGTGTCAGTTTGTAACTTTATGTCGCTGGCCTCCATTGGGACAACAGTAGGGCTGATATGGGAGTGGGGGTCCGTGCAACTAAGACTGAGGTGAGATGGAATGGATTATGCTAATGCTATTCCTCACCTCCTGTTTATGATTAGACCTATCGATGTCCACCTTCAGGTATGTGCTGAAGCCCTTCAGCAGTGGATGTTCCAGAGAGTGCTTCTTGTACAGACCCTTTGCTGCCATCATCTTCTTGGGCATGGTCTTCCACTTCACGTCTGGGCAACTGCAAGGTGATACGGTATCAGATGTCATGCACATGCTCCACAATCCACAACGAGCAAAACATGTGAACACCAGTGAAGTAGTAAAAGTGTCACTGCTGAGAGGTGGAGCCAGGTCTGTGGAGTTCTCGCTGGACATCGGTCACCACCATGCGGCGGCGCTGCAGCTCCTCAATCATACTTGAAACAAACAATACAAATACATATTACAACATTATGAGTAAATTAACTGATGCCGACCAAAGAACATGGTTGACATTAGCATGTGATGTATGTGTACAAATGTGGCCATCTGTGCACAAATCAAATATAATTTAAGACTAGATATATTCCAATTATATGGCCTCAAATGTGATTACAAGCCAGGATAATAAATGCTTTTGTTTTTTAAATACATTTTATACCACAATATTTGCAACACATTTTTCACCCATAGTGCCAATTGCCTATAAGCTGTAAATCCTGGGCGCTACTCTCCCTCTACCAACCTGGGGAGAGCCCTGAACTGAGCTCATGCATGAGGAGTGAGCAGGGCGCTTCTTATTACGCATTTCCCAGGTAGGACGTAGTGAACGCATTATTCCAGTTCCTTTCCTCTCCATCAGGCAGCCCCTGACCGACCATGGGGAGGCAGTATAGAGACCAGGATTACTGTATGTTTTTCGTGAGGGTAGGATCCCAAAGTGGGGTCCGGGGACCCCCGGGGGTCCTTGAGGGAGTTCCAGTGGGTCCTCAGCTAAATGATAGTTTGGAACAAAATGGACCCTTATGGGTCTGTAACTCTGAGAGTGTACAAATGGAAGCAAATTAACCCTTAGGGTCCATTTGTACACTCTCAGAGTCAAATTAACATTGATTTTACAATATGAATTGGGGGTCCCAGAGATAGAAATGCCATTAAATGGGGTCTGTAGACTAATATGCATATCAAACTGGGGGTCCTTTTTTATATAATTTGAATCCCACGGTTTTGCAACCCATTTTTTTCACCCAGTGTCAATTATCTAATGTAATCCTGGGCGCTACACTTCCTCTGCCAACCAAGAGAAGGAGATGGAACCCCCAGGTAAGAGGAGGAAGAGGCGATTGAGGCAATGGCAGGTGACATGCAGGTGGTCCCAGTGGAAGATGTAGATAGCGGAACCAGGTGCATGGAATGTGGCGACCCCTGATTAGCCCAAAGAAGAAGTTTGACTAAACTGTGTGTGTCTCCCGTAGCCACAGCCTATAAGTGATGAACAAATGCCCCGTACTTTTTGAGCAGTCGGGCTGTGCACGTCTTCTTGGCCGCATAAGAACATCCAATAGCACCCCACTAACAATGGAGAAAATGTCAATATTGTGCAGAACATGGCAGAATAATGTCTGACGCTTTCCCTGGTGTAGTGTGTACAGTCCCACCCTCCCAATCTAAGCAGTTAAGCGTGTGTCCCATGTGTATTTGGCACACGCATGTGTATTTAGTACATGAATCACACAACTATTTGTCATGATTGGAATCTTATTCTTTCAGCTACCTCTCATCAGGGGTCACCACAAGAAGTCATCCATTTCCATCTTCTTCGGTTCTCTGCATCGTTCTCGGTCACTCCAGTCCTCTCTCACCACAAAGCCGTGCCTTTTTGGCCTCTGTTTAGATTTCCTGTTCCACCTACCTGCTGAGTGGATCAGCATTCGTCATCATTTTGCGAAGGTGTTCGTAACTAAACACCCTGCCATTCGCCAGGACCTCTTTAGCTTCCTTTCTTGCCTTCCGCACCGCTGCTCTCCACAACTCCGGTGTTCCTCCATATTTGACCTTCATGCAGACCCTACGCAGATGCGTTGACAGGAATCCCTGGGTTTTCTTGCAAACAGGGCATACCAGAAAGTACCTGTTGGTTTAAAAAGTAAATGATGAAAACATTGTATGCCACAATGCAACTCCAAATGTTACAAGAAATAAAAAGTTGAATTTCTGAAGTGCTAACGATTTGCCCACCTTTGGAGATACATCATGGCAAGGTAACTACATAACCCAAACCTCACCAAGTTGCCGTTAAGTGTACACTGGCTTTATGCTTTATGGGAGACACATGATGGATTAAACAACATTGTTAAGTGTATAATTTGAAATACACTGTATGTTTTAAAGTTTAATATGGAAGTTGAATGTCATCATAAAAAAGGCTCACATCTATTACTGTTTGAATGCTTAATAACACAAACAAATACAATGAAGTTTACCTCTTTCTCGGATGCATTAGCCTTCCTCATAGCACTTAGGGACAAGAGAGGTGTGTGTGTGTGTGTGTGTGTGTGTGTGTGTGTGTGTGTGTGTGTGTGTGACACTGTTAACGCCATAGTAGGCTATACCTGGTCAACACGTCACAGGGGGGAACTAAATAATGCACAGACCGGTCCGCCCTCCTAATGATGCCTTCTGAAACGGAATCTGTGTAAATGGTTCCTACTTTGACAATGAAAATAAATATTACACCCACATTAATTATGCTCTAAACTGTAGTTACTGTGGGCAGGGTTTGAATGATATAATGCAGTAATGCAATCATAGTTATTTATACTGGTATTACTGGAACGTGGTGAGTAATTATGTGAAGACAAGGTTTGCCATGTCCGCTTTTTATAAGCAACGTTGGGCTTGTTTTTCTGTAAAGTTGCTTGTAAATATTGTTTGCAGGGTTGCATTTTTGTACGGCTTGTTCCTGAAGTGTAGTTGTTCATTTGGACCTCCAGATTAAGTACTTTTCCAATAAAGGATCCTAAAAGTATTTTGTGCCAGGAACCCCCATACAAGATTTGTGTTGTTGCTAAAACGTTTCAAAGCATATTCCACATTGTCATGATTAGAAATTGATAATTCAAAATATGCTCTGCATGGACACTGGGCTCACTTACTTCCTGGACTACATCAAGGAAGCTCTGAGAAGGAAGTGAAGTGGTCACGTGACTGGGCTGCGCCATGACACTTTCATGGACACTTTCATGGGAGCCAAACTCACACAGGAAGTGCAATGAATACATGGCAGTGAATGGAGCCGGCTGGACCAGCTCATAACAAACATTATTCATGAACAATTGAGACCTTTTGTAAAGTAATCACTTCTGGAAAATAACAGAAGACATATCACAGGTTGTTTTCTAATCACTTACTTTTCGATGTGCACAGAGTGCACAGTATATAATTTTATCTGAGGATCTAAACAGCAGCAGGTATCGTTTCTGGCTCCGAAGTATCGCGATATTTGCCAGACAGGAAACGGTGGGAAGTCTCGCGATACTTGGTGCATTCAGAAATGTACTTTGTACTTTATGGTATCTCTATTTTTATAGAGATACCATACCTCTATAAAAATTACACATTGTAAACATTGAATAACAACACAGCAGACAATAATGTGTTACATGTCTTCTGTTATTTTCCAGAAGTGATTACTTTACAAAAGGTCTTGTTCATAAGCTGGTCAGTGAGCTCTCATTGACTCCAATGCATTCTGCCAAACTTCCGGGTAGTTTGGCTCCCATGAAAGTGTCCATGAAAGTGTCATCGTCTTCCTTGGACTACATGTTGTCTCAGTAAGACAGCCCTCCCCCTATCCACAAGGAGGAGCAGTGCACCAAAGCATTATGGGAATTGTAGTCCAGGAAGGAAGTGAGCCCAGTGTCGATGACATCAGAGACACTGGGCTCACTGCTAAAATATGTAACACCACATATTACACACATAAAGTCTCCCAGGAAAATGTTCTACATCTTCTAAACGTCATTAACATATGCAAAGTGTCCCTTTAACTTTTAAACTCAATGACTTCCTCTTTCCATGTGTTGTGCGTTAGTAGTCCGACATACGTGGTCGGTTAAGACTCACCCGTGGCATCAAGTGACATCAAGGCCAAGAGAAACCTGTCCATCCATGGCCCCCCTCCCAGGCCCGGTTTGGCCATCGGGAGCACCGGGACGATTCCCGGTGGCCTGCCTCCTAGTAGCCTGGCTGTCCTGGCTGCCAGCAAAAAAGAAATCTCTCCTAAGCTCAGGCCAGGCCAGCCACAGTCAATTTCAATTCAATTCAGGCAGTGTTGCTGCAGCACAACTATATGTTGTGTGTCTTGTGTTAATGGAGGGAAGAAGTTCATAATATAAATAACATCAGATGGTACATTTATCATGTGAAATTACTGTAAAGGCCCTCAAAATGTCCCCCAAGGGCCCCCAAAATGTTGGCGCGCGGTGTGGCCTGCCAGGGCGTATAACTCCCGGCCTGATTTGGAGTTCCACTCCGGGCCAGCCCCATCCTGTCCCTGTGGCCTGCGGGGCTGGACTGCAATGAGAAAAAGGTGGCATTATATCAGCAGCCAGGTACAAAAGAAGGCTAGTGAGATCAGGAGAGAGGTCCGGTGGTGGGCCAGAAAACAAAACTCTACCCCTGAGCCACTGGCGCCAGACACCTGCACCTGAGACCATTTGAACACATACCTACAATAGGCGGAAATTTAAATCTATATAGAGTGCCTTCTTTACTTTGTAGTGACTCTGCCATGGATTGTCAACACATATGGGGGCTTGAATGGAAGGTGTGGTTCTGCTGAATCCAGCACTAAACGTATATGGTTTCCCAAATGGGAGGAAATAAAGCAGTACTAAATTAAATCTACAGTATCAAACAGATTCGTTTTATTTTGACTTCACTTATGCAAGGGTGGGAAAATAACAATTTCCCTAAAATATATGATGAGAAATTGTGAAAAGTATATACAGCTTAAACAATAGTAGGCAAACCAAGCTCAATGCTCAATGTTATCCTCATACCAGCAAGTCATTCATTCATGTAGAGTTGATATAATCATTTAACATGTTTGCTTAAGGTAAAGTTTATTTAGCTCCACCGCATCTACATTGTATTGCCTATGGCTTTCTTCATAAACCGACAGGTAAATCATTGCAAACATTTTGGAATATGAAAAGATTGGAATGATGGCAAATCAAGTAGCTATCTGACCTATAGCTTTAAGTTCCATTTAGTGTAACATACTAACAGAGCATGTCCAGTAGCCATTGACAATAGTAGAACCCTGACACTGTAGACCTTAGGGCGAGGAAAGGGCGAGGTCACGTGCACGCATCGGCCTGGGTGACATTAGATGGAATATGGAATTAATAATGTACTGGCCATATATCGAGCGTGTCTTCAGTATACAGGGATTAATGAGGTCAGAACAACAAACAATATGGAACGTCAGCTCAACGGGTCAGCTCCATTTATGGAGATCTGAGCGTTTGAGGTTTGAGGTCAGATGTAGAGTTGCTGGCCAATATTGATGACATTAGGGATGTCATCAATCAGGGCATTCCTATATATGGGCTTAATATTGATGAGGGATCTCCATCCCTGATGATGTCACGTGATGTCACAAGGTGACTAACTGACTGACAGGACATTCATGTTTTCATAGTAAATGTGACAGCGTGAATAGCGGTCACTATTACAACATGGTTAAAAAAACATCCAAATAATGGAGTTGGAACAACTGATGTTCAGGAGGAGGAGAAACGCACATTGGCCCCGCCCTTCATGCCACTCTCCTCCCTCCACGTCAATCTACCTGTCCCCTTTTATACCTGCCCAGTACCACCCAGAATCCTCCTTGCTTCGCCCGCCTCGCTGCGTCGCACACTAGCCGCCTTCCTACAGGCTTCTCGCAACCCACCCCCACCCCTTCACCTCCATAGCAGCTCCTCTCCCCGCTCCCCCCAAAGGAGCTACTACATCCACCTCGCCAAAAGTGGATCAAACGATTAAAACAAACTATCTCCCCTCCTTATCAGGTTCCTGCGGGGGGATATCGTCCATGCGCACCGTAAGACGAACGCCTTACGACGAACGCCACACGACGAGTGCCATTCGACCTCCTCCCCAAAGACTCCAGGGTCGGCGACCCCCCGGAACCTACACATCCGCATTCATTCATCCCTCCTTCATCCTTCCATTTCTTCACTGTCAATAAATTCCTTAAACCTCCCCAATGGCGTGTTTATTCCTACTAGTGAACAAATAGAAAAAGGAAAGTGACACGATCCATAATGTCAAAACTTCTGCAGTAGAAGACCTTCAACACTAAATGTTGCTCAACAGAGAAATGATGATGATGTTCATAAAAACCTGGCTACATATACCAACACTATGCTCTCGTAACCTGATTGTATGAAGATACTATACATATCATACAATACAGTATATAACCTCTGACTGGGAGTTATAATGACATACTGAAGACTCTGAGCTCTGAGGAAGATGTGATGATGGTCTAAATACAGATCCTGGAAACTGAAGGAAAATCTCATACATTACAATTTGAATTGTAGATTGAGCTGAAAGGTCTGATGTGGTATGCTCTGAAAGTGTGCCCGTGGAATATGCACATCTGTTGAGCACCATTGCATCTGCTTTGGGGTTTGTGACATTATGGATCTTGTTTCTTTACTTTTTCTAAATGTTTACCACAGATGATACAAATATTTGGATCCAATGTTTGTACATCACACTCCATTCTGGTATAAAAAATATCATCAATCAACTATGTTTTGACCCGACCGCACACTATTGTTAGGTACAATGCACAGTAACCATGCTGTTACAAGTGATACTAATTAACCATTCTTTGCTATTAGGCTACTGGACAGGATCTGTTACACTAAATGGAGCTTAAAGCTAGGTCACTCCAGCTAGCTAAATAGATACTATAGACTTCACAAGGTTCTTCTTATCTTCACATTCCAAAATATTTGCTGTCAGTTTATGAAGAAACCCATATAGGCAACACGCAAGCAGATGGACCCAAATACTGTAAAAACTTGACTGTAACCAAATTATTATGGAAAATGATATTGCATGATGATATTGATATTGCATTGTTCCATAAGTCTTGTCTTATTAATACTGGTACTTAAGAGGGACACAGGACATGGGGACAACATGATAATTGATTGTGTTTGTTTTGTATAAGAGATGTGAAAAGTTACTGTACATTGCTTTTCTAAATAAAGTAAACAATAAAAAATAAAAATTGTGGAGATCCAGGAATCCCGAGTTGGTGTTTGCTAGACTCTCGCAGTAACTAATGAATTGCTGTTATGAGGATAACATTGATCATTGAGCACCCTCATCCAGGTGTGCTATCTAACAGTAGTTTTTGGAACTTCTACAAGTCAATTTGTTATAATTATTCCACCATTGATAAGTGAAGTCAAAATAAAACTAGAAAGGTGCAATTCTGGGAAATTTGTTAGTGTGGTTGCACTGACGTGAGTCACAAAGCATATAGGGACCTGGTAACTGAATTCAGTCTTACCGTTTGTATTCTTTATTGTGATGTCATGTGAAGCATGACAACAGTGTGTGAAGCATATGACAAAAAGCTTCACTTTTCTGTTGTGCAAAAGTTAACAAATATCACACCTGTGTGAAGTGAGGGGGGCTAATATATTAACTCATGTTGGTGATGTAATGGTGATGTGAAACGGTGCCAACACATTAAATGCCATTAACAATAAAGAGACAACATGACGTAATGAGGGACAATATTCAAATTCATCCTTCATTGGCAATGGCGTTTTTAAAACAAAAATTGAACAAATAAACATTAAACATCCCTCAAAAAGCACCTTGCTGGCAAAAGAATATTGGACAGAGAACAATATGGGTGTCGCTAGACTCTAGACTCGAGCAACGACACTAACTAATACTGTCGATTTCATTAGGAATGTTTTATTCCCCCCATTTGGGACACAATTTACGTTTAGTGCCATAACTCCACGAGTATGCAAGCTACAATTACACAATTGGTATTGCTGGATACAGTAGAACCACCCCTCTCTCTCTCTCTCTCTCTCTCTCTCTCTCTCTATCTCTCTCTCTCTCTCTCACTGAACGGCCCTGCGGCCTGCGTACCGTACTGTTTTGAATGTGCACATAATGCAGGAGACGGCAGCACGATGCATTAATGAAAAAGACAAGAGTGGTTCCAATCACCTGATGTATACATTCATATTGTAGCCTAAGCCTATACCATAACCATTTGACTATAGGCTATAAGCCTAGCATTCCATCATCCATCTGTATACAGTACAGCTGTAAAAAAGAAAATGTGTCTACCAAATTCATCCCATCTTAACATAATGTGTTTCGTTTCAATACAACAGCTCAATGCCCTTTACTAACTTTATCAAACACTATGCGGCCACCCCTGCATGGCGTAGACTCAGCAAAGTGATGAGATAGGATGCTTAACACATGTCCGGTGGAATACGGCACTGTCTAGTGAGCTAATCTAGTGAGCTAATTTAAGGCTTCCGGTGGACGATCTCTTCAAAATAAGAGTACCTCTAGAGTATTGAAAAAAAGAATTAATTTGCACATTAAAACTACAAATTAAGCATTTAAATGATGCTATAAGACACACATTATGTTTCTGTGTAAAAACAAGTAATTAAATAATAATAATAATAATAATAAAGTTATCTAAATGGATAAATGCTATTCACTGGAGTGCATGGACTTCATAAAGTGGACACTGGACAAAAGACGGCTCCGCGAGGCAACTATCTGGACATACCCACGCGTCCGGGGAGATGTCCTCTACCACACCCCACTCTCCGCTAAGCGGGAGAGGTGTAAAATTCACAGCAGCAGAGCTTCTACTGTGGTCAATGCAAAAAAAATTACCGTTTCCGGACCCAGAATGGACACTGGACAAAAGACGGCTCCGCGAGGCAACTATCTGGACATACCCACGCGTCCGGGGAGATGTCCTCTACCACCCCACAGTCTCCGCTAAGCGGGAGAGGTGTAAAATTCACAGCTGGAGCCCTTCTACTGGGGTCAATGCAAAAAAAATACCGTTTCCGGACCCAGAATGGACACTGGACAAAAGACGGCTCCGCGAGGCAACTATCTGGACATACCCACGCGTCCGGGGAGATGTCCTCTACCACCCCACAGTCTCCGCTAAGCGGGAGAGGTGTAAAATTCACAGCAGCAGAGCTTCTACTGGAGAAAAAAATACCGTTTCCGGACCCAGAATGGACACTGGACAAAAGACGGCTCCGCGAGGCAACTATCTGGACATACCCACGCGTCCGGGGAGATGTCCTCTACCACACCCCACTCTCCGCTAAGCGGGAGAGGTGTAAAATTCACGGCAGCAGAGCTTCTACTGGGGTCAATGCAAAACAAATACCGTTTCCGGACCCAGACTGGACACTAGACAAAAGACGGCTCCGCGAGGCAACTATCTGGACATACCCACGTGTTCAGGGAGATGTCCTGTACCACACCCAAGTCTCTGCTAAGCGGGAGAGGTGTAAAATTCACAGCTGGAGCCCTTCTACTGGGGTCAATGCAAAAAAATTACCGTTTCCGGACCCAGAATGGACACTGGACAAAAGACGGCTCCGCGAGGCAACTATCTGGACATACCCACGCGTCCGGGGAGATGTCCTCTACCACACCCCACTCTCCGCTAAGCGGGAGAGGTGTAAAATTCACGGCAGCAGAGCTTCTACTGGGGTCAATGCAAAACAAATACCGTTTCCGGACCCAGACTGGACACTAGACAAAAGACGGCTCCGCGAGGCAACTATCTGGACATACCCACGTGTTCAGGGAGATGTCCTGTACCACACCCAAGTCTCTGCTAAGCGGGAGAGGTGTAAAATTCACAGCTGGAGCCCTTCTACTGGGGTCAATGCAAAAAAATTACCGTTTCCGGACCCAGAATGGACACTGGACAAAAGACGGCTCCGCGAGGCAACTATCTGGACATACCCACGTGTTCAGGGAGATGTCCTGTACCACACCCCAGTCTCCACTAAGCGGGAGAGGTGTAAAATTCACAGCTGGAGCCCTTCTACTGGGATCAATGCAAAAAAAATACCGTTTCCGGACCCAGAATGGACACTGGACAAAAGACGGCTCCGCGAGGCAACTATCTGGACATACCCACGTGTTCAGGGAGATGTCCTGTACCACACCCCAGTCTCCGCTAAGCGGGAGAGGTGTAAAATTCACAGCAGCAGAGCTTCTACTGTGGTCAATGCAAAAAAAATGTACCGTTTCCGGACCCAGAATGGACACTGGACAAAAGACGGCTCCGCGAGGCAACTATCTGGACATACCCACGTGTTCAGGGAGATGTCCTGTACCACACCCCAGTCTCCGCTAAGCGGGAGAGGTGTAAAATTCACAGCTGGAGCCCTTCTTATATTGGTAACAGCCTACACATAGAGGATGTGGATGGAATTAGTGAATGTCCAGTTATTGGCGATGCCTTGACCACAGATACGAAACAGAGTAATGATGAAGCTGACAAGATTGCTTTAGAGATTCTACAAATTAGTGCTCTCATTTTTTTGCATTGACCACAGTAGAAGCTCTGCTGCTGTGAATTTTACACCTCTCCCGCTTAGCGGAGACTGGGGTGTGGTACAGGACATCTCCCTGAACACGTGGGTATGTCCAGATAGTTGCCTCGCGGAGCCGTCTTTTGTCCAGTGTCCACTTTATTAAGTCCATGCACTCCAGTGAATAGCATTTATCCATTTAGATAACTTTTTTATGTTATTTAATTACTTATTTTTACACAGAAACATAATGTGTGTCTTTACAATAACTGTAATGTAATAATAATACTAATAATGTACGTTTAATTAACGAATTAAATAACCTTATCTTATTCTGAAGGCAACCGGATGTCTTAAATTAGCTAGCTCTCAGACAGGAAGTTCTAAATTAGCTCATGAGACAGAGCCGTGGAATACTGGAGAACTCGGGTCGCCGACTGTTCTTCATCTTTGCCGAGATTTCTTCCCCTTTCGCCGACTCTTCGTCACTTTCCGGTCCGAGTTCTGTCTGAGAACTCGGACGGAAAGTGACGAAGAGTCGCCGAAACGGGAAGAAATCTCGGCGCTGGAGCGCGCATCTAGCTACTGCATGATGATCATGCACGCTGATCAGACAGCAGATCAATAAAAGCATGCAAAAGCATGGACCGCTACTTTGCATTCATATTCATGTCATATTTACAGTACTACGGCCTTCACAGTGTGTGTGTGTGCGTGTGTGTGTGTGTGTGTGTGTGTGTGTGTGCCAGGAGGCGGTGTGTGTGTGTGTGGGTGTGGGTGTGCGCGCGCGCACAAAGTGACCTCACAATCTCCGATCATCTTAATATATTTATATACGCTCCAAAAAGCGTTCATATTTTGCGGGACAGACGGATGAGGAGCAGAAATGAAGCGCCAGCATATCGATCCATTTATCACCACGGAGAGCGCCCTGGATGAGGAGATATGAGTCATTCATGGGAGTCAATGACAAGCTAATAGTTGCACAGAGCATTAGCATACGGCAAGCGAAAAGCGAAATGCCAAAAAAACAAATAGGAATCATTCTGAATATTCTTATCTCGCCCCGTGTCGTTTGGACGTCCACAGACGAACGCACCTCTCGGTTCCAATCCTTATGACGTTTCCAGACGATTTATGTACTAAATGTGCGCGCGCGTGTGAGAGGCACGCTAAACTGTCAACACTTCTACAATAAGCAACAATATAGCTGACTGTCAAACATCATTGTCCAATGTTCTTTCAGAGCAGTGGTTCTCAAACATTATGCATACAGTATACACAGCACATAACCCAAAGTCTGCAAATACTTTGAGTGTGCATATCCCCGGGTATGGACTAGTCAATATAATTTATAATAATCAATTGTTGATCATCATCATTGTTAGCGTTGCTATTCAGATGTAATTCAGTCAGGAAGTAGACAGCTATTTTTCTGGTTTGGGTTTGTTTTGGTTATCGTCGTTAGCACAGTAGCTAACATTCAGAAACTTGCAGCTGCTGAAAGTGCCCCGAAACGTGGAGAATAAGCGTTGCTATTCAGATGTAATTCAGTCAGGAAGTAGACAGCTATTTTTCTGGTTTGGGTTTGTTTTGGTTATCGTCGTTAGCACAGTAGCTAACATTCAGAAACTTTCTGCTGCAGCTGCTGAAAGTGCCCCGAAACGTGGAGAATATTCGGCAGAATCTTAAGAAGATTCGCCGCGCGACGACTCTTCTTCAGATTCTGCCGAATATTCTCCACGGTTTGCCGACTTGTCTTGAGAAGTCGGCAAAAAGGGTAAATCCGCCGAGTGTTCTTGTTACCGTCCGGTGTGGGCATGTGTTATAACATGGTCAGAGTGACACACACACACACACACACACACACACACACACACACACACACACACACTTGATCACATACTCACCACTGCAACAGGATCCCCCATCTTTACATTTTCACAGCAACACTAAGCCATTTTAAACACACAACCATGCCAAAAGCCCGGTAACAAGAACACTCGGCGGATTTACCCTTTTTGCCGACTTCTCAAGACAAGTCGGCAAACCGTGGAGAATATTCGGCAGAATCTGAAGAAGAGTCGTCGCGCGGCGAATCTTCTTAAGATTCTGCCGAATATTCTCCACGTTTCGGGGCACTTTCAGCAGCTGCAGCTGCAAGTTTCTGAATGTTAGCTACTGTGCTAACGACGATAACCAAAACAAACCCAAACCAGAAAAATAGCTGTCTACTTCCTGACTGAATTACATCTGAATAGCAACGCTTATTCTCCACGTTTCGGGGCACTTTCAGCAGCTGCAGCTGCAAGTTTCTGAATGTTAGCTACTGTGCTAACGACGATAACCAAAACAAACCCAAACCAGAAAAATAGCTGTCTACTTCCTGACTGAATTACATCTGAATAGCAACGCTAACAATGCAGAAGACGCTAACACTGAGGAGCTAAGCTAAAGTAAACGTGACGTTGTTGTGATGTGACTGTGTTGACAGTTTAGCGTGCCTCTCACACGCGCGCGCACATTTAGTACATAAATCGTCTGGAAACGTCATAAGGATTGGAACCGAGAGGTGCGTTCGTCTGTGGACGTCCTAGCGACGTCCAAACGACACGGGGCGAGATAAGAATATTCAGAATGATTCCTATTTGTTTTTTTGGCATTTCGCTTTTCGCTTGCCGTATGCTAATGCTCTGTGCAACTATTAGCTTGTCATTGACTCCCATGAATGACTCGTATCTCCTCATCCAGGGCGCTCTCCGTGGTGATAAATGGATCGATATGCTGGCGCTTCATTTCTGCTCCTCATCCGTCTGTCCCGCAAAATATGAACGCTTTTTGGAGCGTATATAAATATATTAAGATGATCGGAGATTGTGAGGTCACTTTGTGCGCGCGCGCACACCCACACACACACACACACCGCCTCCTGGCACACACACACACACACACACACACACACACACACACACACACTGTGAAGGCCGTAGTACTGTAAATATGACATGAATATGAATGCAAAGTAGCGGTCCATGCTTTTGCATGCTTTTATTGATCTGCTGTCTGATCAGCGTGCATGATCATCATGCAGTAGCTAGATGCGCGCTCCAGCGCCGAGATTTCTTCCCGTTTCGGCGACTCTTCGTCACTTTCCGTCCGAGTTCTCAGAACTCGGACCGGAAAGTGACGAAGAGTCGGCGAAAGGGGAAGAAATCTCGGCAAAGATGAAGAACAGTCGGCGACCCGAGTTCTCCAGTATTCAAAAGCCCTACACACACGCACGCGCGCACGGAGACACACACACACACACACACACACACACACACACACACACACACACACACACACACACTCACACAGCCATCCGTCGCTGTTTATCGTCATTATGTGTGTGATATTCAAACCAACTGTAAACTTTTTCAGGAATAAAAATAAAGTGCTGGCATTTCAAATAATATATAATAATAATAACATAACGTAGGCTATAGCCTTAAAATAGGCACAAATGCATGCATATTTGTCCTCAATAAAAACACGATTGTTCATTATTATTATGGCAATTAGGCCCCATATATGTATTATTATGCTGTCACCCACTTGGGCACTTGTGGGGTGGGACCCACAATTCCAAAACGCATTTGAGCTTTACTTTCGTTCTGACTTATTGTAGCTATAGCCTATGCAAAAATGCCTTATTGTAGCTAGCCTATATCCTATGTAAAAATGCCTTATTGTAGCTACACATGTTATAATAGGTGTCCTATTATTGCTTGCTGAAGTAGGAACCTTTATTGCTTAGGTAGGAACCTTGCTTATACAGGTGCGTGACGCACGGTACCTGTTGTTGGTTGCACTAGCCTGAGCTGACAGGTTGTTTATTACTACTCTGAGCACGGGACTTTATAATAAACTATTGCCCGGCTGGGCTAAACTACAATCCTGTTTGGGTGATTCTTAACGAAAAGAACACACTTTTACATGGTGGCAGCGGTTGTGAACCAAAACTGAAGAAATTGTGAGTTTTGAAAGGAACTTCAATAATTATCACGGAGGCGGGAGAGACCTGTTTACTGCAATATGGATGGACTAAAACCCCCACAGATCCTGTGTCTGGATTCGGGAAACCTTTCACGGTCGTGGAAGACATGGAGAGACGAATTTGTGCTTTATGTGGACTTAACATTGGACGACGAGAACGCAGAGGACGTCAAGAAAAAAGTTAAGTTGTTCTGTTATCTAGTCGGCGAGAGTGGCAGAGAGCTACTGGACACGTTGATGGGAGATACGCCCAACTCTGCATGGAAGTTGGAGGACATTATCACAAAGTTTAATGATCACTGCAATCCTAGCATCAACGAGACTGTGGAACGCTATCGTTTTTTCACAAGGAACCAAGGCGGTAGTGAGAACATTGACAATTATGTCACGGAACTGAAGCTGTTGGCAAGAACGTGCAATTTCGGGACATTGAGAGACTCACTCATCCGCGATCGGATTGTATGTGGACTCAACGACGCAAGCATGAGAGAGAGACTGCTTCGGGAAAAGAAGTTGGAACTGGATATGTGCATTCAATTGTGCAGAGCAGCGGAGCTGTCGCGGGAAAACAGCAGAACCATCTCGGGACCGAAGATGGAAGAGGAGGTGCACGCTGTGAGCGGAGGAGGAGCAGCGCGCCAAAATTACACAAAGAACACAGTGGAGTGCAGGTTTTGCGCCAAAACACATGAACGTGACAAACGAAAGTGCCCAGCATTCGGTAAGAAGTGCAAAATATGTGGCAAAGACAACCACTTTGCAATAGTGTGTAGATCAAGCCCAGAAAAGTATAAGAAACGGGTGCACAATGTAGCAGGGACTGAGTGTGACAGTGAGGAGGAATATGAAGATGTCCTCTGTGTTACTGCAACTGAGAATGTGAATGCAGTGGACACCAAAGCTAATGATGCACAGCTATTTGCAGGCATGCTACTGGGCAAAGATGTAGTGAAATTCCAAATAGACTGTGGGGCTAGTTGCAATATAATTCCACTCTACCTGCTAAACCCTGACACTAAACTTGAAGAGACCAAGACAGTACTAATGATGTACAATAAGAGCAAATTGAGGCCGCTGGGCAAATGTAAAATAAAACTGAGGAACCCAAGAAATCAGAAACTGTACCAGTTGCAGTTTGAAGTGGTGGACAATGACTGCAGTGTGCCACTGCTTGGGAAAAAGGCCAGTGAAGCTATGAAGCTGATTAAGGTTCAATATGAGAACATAATGGCAATAGATAGCATTGTGACATCAGAAAAGCACACCAGTGGACAGTGGACATTGGGACAGATTCAAGCGGAGTATGCAGATATATTCACTGGAGATGGCTGCCTGGAGGGTGAATATAAAATGGAGTTGGACGACACAGTAAAACCTGTACAGCTGCCAAAGAGGCGTGTTCCAGTCGCTATGATGAAACCCCTGAAAGCGGAACTGCAGGACCTACAGCGTAGAGGAATTATCGCTCCGGTTGAGTGCAGTACAGACTGGATCAGCGGGATGGTCGTTGTACAGAAACCAAGCGGGAAACTGAGAGTATGTATCGATCCAAGGCCCTTAAACAAGGCACTGAAGCGCAGTCACTTCCCACTCCAGACCATCGAGGACATACTGCCTGACCTATCCAAAGCCAGAGTCTTCACTGTGTGTGATGTCAAGAGCGGTTTCTGGCATGTCAAGCTGGAAGCCGAGTCCAGCCAGCTGACAACGTTTGCGACCCCATTTGGACGGTACCGATGGCTGAGGATGCCAATGGGTATAAGCCCAGCGCCAGAGATCTTTCAAAGAAAGCTGACACAAGCATTAGAGGACCTGCCTGGTCTCTACATAATAGCAGATGATGTGCTGATTACAGGTCAAGGTGAGACACAGGAGGCAGCTGAGCGTGACCATGATGAAAAGCTGAGACTACTCCTGACCCGATGCAGAGAAAAAGGCATAAAACTGAATGGAGACAAATTCAGACTGAGACAAAAGGAGACTACATACATAGGACATCTTCTGACAGCGGAAGGCCTCAAAATTGATCCTGAGAAGGTGCGTGCTGTCAAACATATGCCACAGCCAACAGATGTGAAAGGCGTACAGAGGCTGTTAGGAATGGCTAACTACCTGGCCAAGTTCTGTCCTCATCTCTCTGATCAGTGTGAGATGTTGAGGCAGTTAACACATAAGGACTGTAAGTGGGACTGGACAGCACAACATGATGAATCATTCCTCAAACTGAAGGAGACTATCACGGATGCACCAGTGCTGAAATACTACAACCCAGAGGAAGAGCTGACTGTACAATGTGATGCATCAGACACCGGTTTGGGTGCAGCGCTTATGCAGAATGGTAAGCCCGTCGCTTTTGCGAGCAGAGCACTCACAAAGACTGAGCGGGGCTATGCCCAAATAGAAAAAGAGTTCTTAGCAATGGTATTTAGCATGGAAAAGTTCCACCAATACACCTATGGCAGAAAGGTTACTGTGCAAAGTGATCACAAGCCACTAGAGACCATTGTGAGAAAGCCCCTACTGAGTGCACCTAAAAGGTTGCAAAGAATGATGCTACGCATTCAGAAATATGATTTGGAGGTGGTGTATGTGCCTGGAAAACACATGTTACTGGCAGACACATTGAGCAGAGCCTACCTTCCTGAGTGCTCATCCTTTGGCTCAGTGGAAGCTGAAATAGAGACTGTTAATATGGCACAGCACCTACCTATCTCTGAAGACAGGCTCCATGCCATACGTAATGCAACAAAAGAGGACAAAACACTGCAGATGCTGATTGAAATGATGGACCACGGATGGCCAACAGATAAGGCAATGACACCAAGTGAAATCAGACCGTACTTCTCATTCCAAAACGAGCTGACATCTCAAGATGGAATAGTGTTCAGGGGCGAACGCGCTGTTGTTCCTGATACACTGAAGAGAGAGATCACCCAGCGTCTACATTCATCTCATCTGGGTGTGGAAGGATGCCTGCGGAGGGCTAGAGAGTGTGTCTACTGGCAGGGCATGAACGACCAGATCAAGACATATGTAGCCAAGTGTGACATCTGCAGGTCAGTGGACAATAAGCAACAGAAGGAAACCTTGATCCCACATGATATTCCGAGCAGACCATGGGCAAAGGTAGGCACAGATCTGTTTTCATTTGATAATAAGGACTACCTGGTCACTGTAGACTATTATTCAAACTTCTGGGAGATAGACTATCTGGCCGACACCAAATCTACCACAGTAATAAAGAAGCTGAAAGCACATTTTTCACGTCAGGGGATTCCAGATATTTTATTTTCGGATAACGGCCCACAATACTCATCGCAGGAGTTCCAGAAATTCAGCAGGCTATGGGAATTCCAACACAAGACCTCATCACCGGGTTACCCCCAGAGCAACGGCAAAGCGGAATCAGCGGTGAAGACAGCAAAGAGACTCATGTACAAAGCCAAAGCTGCTGGGCGGGACCCATATCTGGCCATTCTAGATCATCGCAACACACCATCGCAGGGCATGGACACCAGTCCGGCACAGAGGCTACTCAGCCGGCGTACTAAAGCGCTACTCCCGACCACAGCAAGTCTTCTGCAGCCGAAAGTCAACGAGGTACAGAAAGAGCTGCAGATGAAACAGAATCGTCAGTGCATCTACTATGACAGATCAGCGAAAGACCTGGACACGCTGAACACGGGTGACTGTGTGAGAATACAGCCCTTTGCTCCTTATACTGTCTGGCGTCTAGGCAGGGTGCTGAGGCCTATTGATGCACGATCGTATGAGATACAGATGGACAGCGGCGGAGTACTCAGGAGGAATCGCAGACACATCAGACGTGCCCCGATGGTGACTGCTGACCTTGGTCACCTGGAGACTATTCCTACACAATCTGACACACGCACTGTCCCTGAGAGAGACACTGGACCACACACACACTCCGTCCCTGACAGAATTGCAAACACACACACACGCTCTGGCACAGCCACGAGCACTGGTGACGCTCCAGTTACCACCAGAGCGGGTCGTGCAGTCGTGACACCCCAACGTTACAAGGACTTTGTGTCCTAGTCCCACTCTATGGCCTTTGGGGGGGATTAAAAAAAAAAAAAGAAAAAGAAAAAAAAAAAAGAAAGAAGAGGGGGAACAGTTTATTGAAAATGTGATTTCTGCATTTGGAAAAAAAAAAAAAAAAAAACAGTTGAAGTATGTATGCCAAAGTATTTTGAAATGCTGTCTTGAAATGTTCAATTTTGCAAGTGGTATTGAGTTGTTATTGAAATCAAAAAAACAAAACAAAAGAGAAGAGATGTTATAATAGGTGTCCTATTATTGCTTGCTGAAGTAGGAACCTTTATTGCTTAGGTAGGAACCTTGCTTATACAGGTGCGTGACGCACGGTACCTGTTGTTGGTTGCACTAGCCTGAGCTGACAGGTTGTTTATTACTACTCTGAGCACGGGACTTTATAATAAACTATTGCCCGGCTGGGCTAAACTACAATCCTGTTTGGGTGATTCTTAACGAAAAGAACACACTTTTACAACACATTGTACACAATTAAACCAATGGACCCTTATGAGTTAATTTGGTTATAGCCTATCAATCATGTATCTGGCATTGATGCTCAGACTCCTCCATCATGTTGAGAAAACAACAGTGTTCTATAAGTTTACTTACCGTAGCCGGTAGTCCAGCAACATCTTTCGCGTTGTGGGCTCTGCTGCATATCAGTCAGTTAATAACAAAGCTTATCATTTTTCCCTATCCCTCAGTCTTTCAGATATACCACTGTGGAAATGGTGCTGGGGTCCATATATCCATGATAACTTCATGTTGAGATCGTCAATTAATCCATCCGCTCCTCTCTCCCGATCTCTGATTTTCAACTGCACCACGATGGGGGAGGGGGGAGGGTTTCGTCCAAATCGCTGTCCTTTTGACCCAGCAGACCACGTTGCGTTCTGTTTACAAGTCTGAGGTGGGCGGTTCTCAGCAGGCCAGCTCTGATCTCAGCAGCCAACCCCCCCCCCCCCCCCAATGCACAATTCCTATATTTTTTGTAAGATCGACTTCTCTATAGTTACAACTTTACAACTTTTTACACAAGTCTTTATTCCCTTTCAATTGTAGGCCTACCATTATTTTTGTTTTGATTGCAGTTTCAACTTTTACCGTGGCGAATGATGTATCATTTGTATGCCAATAAATAACGACTATTTGGGAAGAGAGAGAGGCTGTGTGTATACGTGTGTGTGTGCGTATGCTTGTGTGTGCGTGTGTGTGTGTGTGTGTGTGTGTGTGTGTGTGTGTGTGTGTGTGTGCGTGCGAGAGGCTGTGTGTGAGCGTGCGTGCGTGCGTGTAGGCTACTGTCTGTAACTTACTGCACATGTAAACAGAGCTGCTATCTATCTTTAAACAAATCTTAAATCTGAGTTTTTGTATACTAGCCTATATTTAAATAGTCTTGAAAAAAAGCATAGAAAATGCTATATAATTGTCCCAAAGTGACTGCAAAAACATGCTGCTATTTGTATTAAAACAAAGCTTTATAGCCTACGGACCGGTGTACAACTTGTGTATAATGGTGTAATGTGACATAGCTCTGTTTACAAAATGCTGTAGGCCTACCTCATCCAACTGGAGTAGCCTACTTTCCACATGTTCAACTGTTTTTTATTGTATTTTGACACTTGCTTTGGAAATGTAAACGTATATGTTTTCTCCTGCCAATAAAGCTCATTTGAATTGAATTGTGTGTCTGTCTAAAGCAGGGTGACGTATAAAGTGAAGTCAGGAACATGGAAGAGGTCTATAGGATTTAAATGTCAGCATCTAGTATGCAGAAAGAACATAAAAAGAAAGAAAGAAAGAGAGACAACTTTCACCGAGCAGTGCAGGATATTTCAGTCCAACTGGTAGCCTTTTAAAAATCTGACTTGTCTGAACTGAGTGGTGCAGGTGCTTTACCTCAGGCACGCACACACGCACGCACGCAAACGCACACGCACACACACACACACACACACACACACACACACACACACACACACACACACACACACACACACACACACATTAAATTCAAAGGGCTTTATTGGCATGAGAAAACATACGTTTACATTGCCAAAGCAGAAAGAACAATATACAACTAGAACTGCACTCTGCCGAGTGCATACTTGCTTGTTGCACACTAGTAGGCCATAAATGGCCTACTAGTGCGCAAGCAGAGCGCGCAAGTACTTTCGACCGCTGGAAAGTATCACATCTCAGTATCTCTGTGAAGGAACGTTTGAAATGTATAATCATTACGTGTAACTATTTGCTACCTAACTACTTTTTTACAGAAAAATGAATCATTGATATGTGATGAAAAAAAAGGTATATAAACTGAATTAAAATATATTATACAGTATAATTATTTTATTACTTATTGTAAATTGTCAATTGTTTTAAATGTATTTCATTTTGTACTATAGTGATATTAATACTAAATCATGATCAGAGTAATATGTGCAGAGTTGGGGTCCGTTACTCATAAAAGTAAGGCACTACATATTACATATTACTTTTGAAAAAAGTAATGCCTTACATTACTTTATTACTCCCTGGAGAAAGTAACTAGTTACATTACTCGTTACATTACTTTTGCGTTACTCCATAAAATCGCCTGAGATGCATTGTCAAATAATTTGCACTGAACTGCCACACAACAATATAATATTTAGTTTGGGGTCTGTGAGGCCAAATCTCATCAAATGGTGGTCCATGGCTAAAATGCAGAATACATACTGGACCTTGATATGAAAATGGTTGAAAACCACTGTACCACGTGGTTCTAGGCAAATATTAACTTTCCCAACAATATATATTCAAATAAAATAATGAGACTGAGATAAATCAGTAGACTATAATTATGTTCACAGTGCTTTAGGATCCCTTTCTTTATGATGTGGAGTCCCCTGCTCCATTGCTCATTAAATGTAGTTTTTCATTTCGGCATATTTGGTTTATTTATCTCTACATTAACTAACTAGTGATTGTGAGAGCACACGTTCTACAACAAACAAACAGACCCTTGCCAGGTTTTAGAAGAGAAACAAGCAGCCATGTCTATGAAAACAGCCCAAAAGAAGCCTGACTGGGCTATCATAAAACAAGCCCAAAGTCGCTTGTAATAAGCGGACATGGCAACACCCCAACGCCTGCTCCGTCTCTGTGACAGTGGGGAGACTGGGAGCTTTCTGTGCAGCGGAAAAGTGCTACGGAGATTTTAATACAGAGACGACTTAAATGACAGTTATGACACAAGCACTGTAGGCTATATCACAAAAAAACGGACAATGATGTGTCCGGCCAGAGGTTGAGTTGGAAGGAGGAAAAGTGGGTCTAAAACCGGACGTCTGGCCACCCTACGAGTCCACGACAGTAACGAAAAATGCTGTGCTGCTGATGATCTGACACCGGTTTGACATGTTCTAGTCCGTACTGCGTACTGCGTTGCCAGCGCACCATTAGTGTTCATGTTCAACTCATCTCCGTTGTGTGCATTATTCTCTAAAGCAACACTGCTGAAAGCAGCCACATGATGCAAGTAGCGAGTAACGGCAGCGCTAAAGCGACCAGTAACTGTAGTGTGATTATCAATTTTGGAGGAGTAGTGTCGTTATATTACTCGCTACCGACCAAAGTAGTGTCGTTACAGTAACGATATTTTCCGTTACTCGTTACACCCAACTCTGAATATGTGTCTCTAACTTCAATTTCTGTAATAATACTTTCAAATTTGTTGAAATATACATGATCTAAAATACTTCCGAAATCTGTAGTTGGATTTGTATTTAATTGTTTAAAGCCTAATCTTGACATGAAGGTCTTTATATTTATATCTTTTTCAGTATAATGGTCTTCATTGAAATCTCCTATTATCATAATTGTGGAAGTCGGAGATGATAGATACTTTACCATTTTCTTGAGAAATGTGTTTAATTCCGTAAGGTTTGTTTTAGGTGATCTGTACATAAGAATGATATATAGATCTTTATTTTTTACATGTATACATACGTGTTCTACTTTTTCTAATATCTCGATTTATTTTTGAATTATTTCAATGGCAATATCTTCTTTTATAGCAAACATAACTCCCCGACCTATATCATATTCTCTGTCATTCCTGATTGTTTTGTAATTGGTGTTCATTGTTTTTAATTTAAAAGTAATGTTATTATTTTTCTTTAAGTGTGTTTCAGTAAAAGCTATTAGATCCAACATTTCGAGTTGGGAATCTGAGTTTATATCTTGTGAATGTGTTAGATAACCTCTGATGTTCAACAATCCAATTTTTAATGAATGTTTTAATGGTAATTGAGTTATCTTCCGTATATTTGGATTTTCTAGAGGTGATTGTCGTAATCGTATCATTTCTCTTTCTACATTCTTATCTACTTTGATCTTTTTAGGACTAAAATCAAGTATATATAGATCTCTTATCCTTTTCACTCGACTGAATGCTACATAGGCTTGTCCCGGGTTAAAACGTGAGCCCTTCATAGATACGACAATCTCTTGTATAGTTAAACCTTGAACCTTATGAATAGTTAATCCCCAAGCTAATGTCAACGGGAATTGAAACCTATTTGTTGATCCTGTTCTTCTGCCTCCATGGAAAATTATAGCTTCATGTCTGTATATTGGAACTGCTTCTGGGTAATTTTTATATTTACTATTAGACTTCGCATTAAGACCAACATCTTTGTCTTGGAATTTAACAAGTATTACTGTAACATAGGTGTCGTTTTTTTCAAAGTCAATATACTCAACAAGTCCTCTGATACCGTTGACTAATCCATCAGATACCATTACATTAGTAGTCAACATCACTTGTGCACCAATTGCTATACTGAGTGTTGTTGGTAAACCTCCTGTTTGTGATAGTTTACTTTTTGTGCAATCCAGATCAAATAACCGTGTGTCTTTATCTTTTCTACTATCTTCTGCCTTTATCAAATTACAGAGTATGTAGTTTATGTATGTAGTATTAGCAGTATACCGTGGTTACTTGGTTCCAAAAAGTGAAGCCAAGTTTTTTTCAACCGTAAGTCTGTGCCTGGTTTGCTGGGACCAGTTACAACATTACGTCATCATTGAGAACTGGGACCAGAGTACATGGTGTGTGTATATGTATGACTAGCTCTCAGTGATGACGTAAGAGATATGGTCATCTGTGTAGTCTGTTCCCAGCAGACCAGGCACAGATTTACAAATTACAAATCACATTACAACTACATACAGAGTATGTAGTTGTAATTTGATTAGCAGTATACTGTGGTTACTTGGTTCCAAAAAGTGAAGCCAAGTTTTTTTCAACCGTAAGTCTGTGCCTGGTTTGCTGGGACCAGTTACAACATTACGTCATCCTTGAGAGAGTACATGGTGTGTATATGACGTAATGTTGTAACTTGTAACTTGTAACTTGTAACATTACGTCATATACACACCATGTACTCTCTCAAGGATGACGTAATGTTGTAACTGGTCCCAGCAAACCAGGCACAGACTTACGGTTGAAGAAAACTTGGCTTCACTTCGAAGAGACCAAGCGAAATGATTACTTGCGCGCTCTGCTTGTGCAAGTAACAATACAGCAATACAATCAAAACAAGAATGATATGTACATTTGAAAGTCAGAATCTTCAATAGATCAATTTCTATGTCTACCAAGATCACTTGATGCAGGTATAGTGCAGGAATATACACAATGATTAGTCTTTAGGGTGGTTGTGTTCCATTTGATATCCTTCTCCTATCACAGCAACTCACATATCTTGCTGTGTTTCTTTGTTGTACTTCGCCCAGCAGATATGGGAGTTTTTTGTTTGTTGTTTTTTGTTTTCAAAATCTCCGTGTGTGGTTGTAATCTGTGGGAAGTATGTGTCTCTGATGTCTTGGTACAATGGACAGATGGTTAGGAAGTGTAGCTCGGTTTCCACTTCACTGCACAGTCTGTCTTCTCTCGGGATACAGGTCTGCCTATGACGGGCTTTCTCGATCGCGAGACTGTGCTCACTGAGTCTGAGTCTTTGTTTTGGGCCTACTCTGGTGATCACAATAAATTTGAAAATGTATGTTTCTTCAACAAATGCATGGGAGCCGGTGTAATTCAGTTTTTTAGGCAAAGCGATGCATGCCTAATTATTATATTATGTTCATGCCATACCAAAACTCTATGTGTGTGTGTGTGTGTGTGTGTGTGCGTGTGTGTGTGTGTGTGTGTGTGTGTGTGTGTGTGTGTGTGTGTGTGTGTGTGATTCTGAACTGTCATCTCTGTGTGTGTTGACTACACACACAAAGAAGAACTGGGAGGCAGAGGCGTGGGGGGTGTGCTGCCTGCATGGGACAGTATGTGCGTTGCAAGTCCTCGCGTGTGTGCTTTTTTCGCGTGTGTATTCATCTTCAGACTTAAAGGACCACTTCACCACTTTTCAACCTATCTTCATATAATAATCATGGTAAAATGGCATGATATGTTTCTGCTCAGTCTGTGTCTCATAGGAGGGCTGTGGGCAGTTTAGAAACCGTCCTGCAGTGACATCATCATTAGGCAGATTTTTTTTTAAACAACATCATTTTTACAAAAATGTTTAGATTTTCATTATCGTGAGAACGATGGCTTCCATTTTCGCATTGCAACTTTTCAGGACTAGGAAGCCTGCAGTTTCTATTAGCTTGTATTCCCCATCGATGATGTCACTGGAGGATGGTTTCTGAACTGCCCACATCCCTCCTATGAGACAGACCGAGACAGACTTTTCATCTTGTCTTGAAAAGTGGTGAAGTGGTCCTTTAATGCACGGTCAAAGTTCACAGCAGAAGCAGCCCACTCCATGTTCAAGCCAAGGAGCCCCCTATCAAGAGGAATGTGAAAGTGCTGTTTTCTTTCTGTGTCTTTCTGTGCCAAGTGACCATGAAGAGGGTGAGACTTAAAACTTTGTCACATGTAGGCTACTAAAACATATCCACTTATGCACTACAGTAACCACTTAATGATGTGATTGGTCAGAAGTTCGTGGCAGTATATGTTATATTTTATCTTGTTCCCGTATTCGGCCCAGGCTTCATTCTGTCAGCAGTGGAATCCATTATATTTGTAGGTACCTCTGTACCCCTGTATACCTCTCTAGTGACCATGTATACCCACTAAAACCGGGAAAGCATCAGTGCCATTTTAGCTTTTAATCACTTTAACCATTGTTTTATACTTTGGTTATACAAAATTAGTGCAGCACTATGAACCTGTAGATCTGCTATTTTTTTTAAAGCATGAGAATTATTAAATGGTTTTGGTTTATGGGAGTTCTGTGGAATAACATTTTTGAGATGGGGGTGGGGGGGGGGGGGGGGGGGGGGGTCAGAAGCCAAATACATATATTTTGGTGGTCCTTGACATGAAAAGTATGTTGCTATGTCAGAGCACCACTGACATAGCAATATACGTCTTTCAGAAAACTGTTGTAGAATCGGCCTCAGGTCTTAAGCGAGTTAAATATTAAGAAAAGACTAACCGACCATTTGTCAGTGTATACTACACAGCTAGTGGCAATAATTCTGGCCTTGCAGTGGATAGAGGAGAAGGGAATTGATACACTGTTATTGCGTCTGATAGCTTCTCTGCACAAGAAAGTATTAAGTCAGGCAGATCTGCATGTAGAATGGACCTTCTTAGTGAAGTACATATGAGTATGTATAGAATAGGAAACAAAGGTATAGTAACATGGTTCCTGTGGGTTCCAGCTCATTCTGGAGTTGAAGGAAATGAGCGAGTAGATATTCTGGCCAAGCAAACACTAAGAGTGGAGCAGGTAGATATGCACGTGCCATTAAGCAAGAGTGAAGTCAAACCAATTATTAGAGTATATTCACAGGCCATATGGCAGGAGTATTGGGATGATGGGGAGGTTGGAAGACACCTTTATAACATCCAGAGGCCGGTTGGTACTGAGAGGGTGGTGAGCTGGAGTATAGGAGGGAGGAGAGTATTATTACTTTCAAGAGAATTGGAAGGTCTTAACAGCACGCTACATATAATAGGGAAGAACCCGACAGGAAAATGTACAGAGTGTGGAAGAGAGGAACAAGAAACAATAGAGAATGCATGTACTTCTACATTGTAGGAAGTACAGTAGTGAGTGGAATCAGTTATATCGCCTGTTAAACATCCAAATTTTACATTGTCAGGTCTTCTAGGAAAAGAAGCAGGCAAAGTCTATCTTTATATTACTATAAGTACATAAGAAATACCCACTTGGTGAATACAATGTAGGGGTTTTCGTTTATTTTATTGGTTTGCTGCACAAATTAATCCCTAGTACTACACAGTCCAGCTGGTGGCGGTAATGCACCTTGAAAGGTTTGCCAACCGCCAAAAAACCGGAAAGAAGAAGAAGGGTGAGTTGTCTTGGGCTCCGTCTAATGAGCAAATTTAGAAATTCCTGTCTGAGAGCTAGCAGATTTAAGACATCCGGTTGCCTTCACAATAAAATAAGGTTATTTAATTCGTTAATTAAATATTTTTTACATTACATTATTAGTATTATTATTACATTACAGTTATTGTAAAGACACACATTATGTTTCTGTGTAAAAATAAGTAATTAAATAACATAAAAAAGTTATCAAAATGGATAAATGCTATTCACTGGAGTGCATGGACTTTATAAAGTGGACACTGGACAAAAGACGGCTCCGCGAGGCAACTATCTGGACATACCCACGCGTTCAGGGAGATGTCCTCTACCACACCCCACTCTCCGCTAAGCGGGAGAGGTGTACAATTCACAGCAGCAGCGCTTCTACTGGGGTCAATGCTCAAAATAGTACCGTTTCCGGACCCAGAATGGACACTGGACAAAAGACGGCTCCGCGAGGCAACTATCTGGACATACCCACGCGTTCAGGGAGATGTCCTCTACCACACCCCACTCTCCGCTAAGCGGGAGAGGTGTACAATTCACAGCAGCAGCGCTTCTACTGGGGTCAATGCTCAAAATAGTACCGTTTCCGGACCCAGAATGGACACTGGACAAAAGACGGCTCCGCGAGGCAACTATCTGGACATACCCACGCGTTCGGGGAGATGTCCTCTACCACACCCCACTCTCCGCTAAGCGGGAGAGGTGTAAAATTCACAGCAGCAGAGCTTCTACTGGGGTCAATGCTCAAAACAGTACCGTTTCCGGACCCAGAATGGACACTGGACAAAAGACGGCTCCGCGAGGCAACTATCTGGACATACCCACGCGTTCGGGGAGATGTCCTCTACCACACCCCACTCTCCGCTAAGCGGGAGAGGTGTAAAATTCACAGCAGCAGAGCTTCTACTGGGGTCAATGCTAAAAAATTTACCGTTTCCGGACCCAGAATGGACACTGGTCAAAAGACGGCTCCGCGAGGCAACTATCTGGACATACCCACGCGTTCGGGGAGATGTCCTCTACCACACCCCACTCTCCGCTAAGCGGGAGAGGTGTAAAATTCACAGCAGCAGAGCTTCTACTGGGGTCAATGCTAAAAAATGTACCGTTTCCGGACCCAGAATGGACACTGGACAAAAGACGGCTCCGCGAGGCAACTATCTGGACATACCCACGCGTTCGGGGAGATGTCCTCTACCACACCCCACTCTCCGCTAAGCGGGAGAGGTGTAAAATTCACAGCAGCAGAGCTTCTACTGGGGTCAATGCTCAAAACAGTACCGTTTCCGGACCCAGAATGGACACTGGACAAAAGACGGCTCCGCGAGGCAACTATCTGGACATACCCACGCGTTCGGGGAGATGACCTCTACCACACCCCACTCTCCGCTAAGCGGGAGAGGTGTAAAATTCACAGCAGCAGAGCTTCTACTGGGGTCAATGCTAAAAAATGTACCGTTTCCGGACCCAGAATGGACACTGGACAAAAGACGGCGCCGCGAGGCAACTATCTGGACATACCCACGCGTTCGGGGAGATGTCCTGTACCACACCCCAGTCTCCGCTAAGCGGGAGAGGTGTAAAATTCACAGCTGGAGCCCTTCTACTGGGGTCAATGCAAAAAAAAGTACCGTTTCCGGACCCAGAATGGACACTGGACAAAAGACGGCTCCGCGAGGCAACTATCTGGACATACCCACGCGTTCAGGGAGATGTCCTGTACCACACCCCACTCTCCGCTAAGCGGGAGAGGTGTAAAATTATTTTATCTATGTTGTAGGAGAACTTCGCCGTTTTTGCATGTGTTTGAATAATGTTTGCTGTATTAACACAGATGCGCACACACATGCAGTAAATTGATAAAATCTGTGACTACTAAACTATTAAAGTAGCTTCTCAGTCCTCATTAAGACAAATTGTGATGTTTGTGTGTGTGTGTGTGTGTGTGTGTGTGTGTGTGTGTGTGTGTGTGTGTGTGTGTGTGTGTGTGTGTGTGTGTGTGTGTGTACAATGTTTGCACTTTATGTTTGCAGTGATGCTTTGCACTATACCTTTTTATACATTTGAGTGATGTGTGCACTTAGGTACATTGCATGTTGTACCATATTATACATTTGAGTAACGTTTGCACTTGGTACATTGCACGTCTTACCTTTTTATACATTTGAGTAATGTATGCACTTATAGGTACGTTGCACTTATAGTACCATTTTGTACTTTTGAGTGATGTTTGCACTGATTGACTTTGTAGTTTTTGCATGTTTTGCATGTGTTTGAATAATGTTTGCTGTATTAACACAGATGAGTAGTCTTATATGATGGGCGGACGGTACACTTTTTGGCCACTAGTGGCGCTAGTGAGCAATTTAATGCATAATTTGCATAATTAATTATGCAAATTAGTAATTAAACATTCCAGGAATTCCATAGATATAATTAGCATAATCATAAATAATAAATATCCATAACCAATAAAATATCCATAAATATAATTAGCATATAATAGTTTATAATTAAATAATAATAAAAACTAATAATAGGTTATTTATAAATGCATGATGTGTGTTTTAAAAAAAGCTGATCTCATCTCTCTCTCTCTCCATGCGTCTCATGTGCCATGCCTCCCCAAAAGCCAGCAGAGATGCTGACTCGAAGGTGTGAAAAACAAACAAATGTAAATTTGTTTGTTTGTCCCTGGGGGTGAGGTGGGGGGATGGGCTCCCAGTCTTTGTGGATTGCCATGGGCCAGACATGCAAATTAAATGAAGCGGGGGTGGGGTGGGGGGATGGGTTCTAACCAGGTGCCAGACATGCAAATTAGATAAACAAGGGGGGGGATGGGCTCTAACCAGGTGCCAGGTGCGACATGCAAATTAAATGAAGAGCGGGGGTGGGTTGGGGGGATGGGATCCCCCCTTTGTGGAATGCCAGGTGCCAGACATGCAAATTAGATAATCACAGAGGTGGGGGCTCCACTCTTTGAAGTGAATTGTATGCATAAATTAATCAAGTTAGTAATAACATTCCATGGATTCCTTAAATTCCCTACATACATTGACAGTGGGTGTGTGATTCCACCTAGTGGTCAATCTCTATATATAAATATTTACACTGCAATACCATTTATGCCCTGATGTGATCTCAGTCATCTAGGGAAATGTTTTTCAATCATTGGTCTGGGGACCACCAGTGGTCCTTGAATGTAATTCTTGGGTAAGTCAAGGATATCCCCCCTAGTGGTCAATTTCTATATACATATTTACAACTGCAATACCATTTATGCCCTGATTTCAGTCACCTAGTGCAAATGTCTTCAAGCATTGGTCCGGGGCTACCGATGGTCTTTGAGAGGGTTCAGGTGACCCTCCCCCCAGCTAAATCATGGAGAGTTGGTAACCAAATAGTCTCCTTATAGATCTTTAACTCTATACTTTTCAATTTTTTGTGTTTTTGAATTTTTATGTTTCATGGTGTCCTAAGGTGTATGGTTTATTGTCTGTCTTGTATTATTTTTGGTGTTTTGTGTTGTGTCTTTGAATATTGTATGCTTCATGTGGTACTAATGTGTTGGGGTTATTGTCTGTCTTGTATTATTTTTGGTGTTTTGTGTTGTGACTTTGAATTTTTATGGTTCATGTTGTCCTAATGGGGTTGGGTATTGTAAATCTTGTATTATTTTTTGTGTTTTGTGTTGTGTCTTTGAATTTTGCATGCTTCATGTGGTACTAGGTGTTTGGGTTATTGTCTGTCTTGTATTATTTTTGGTGTTTTGTGTTGTGACTTTGAATTTTTATGGTTCATGTTGTCCTAATGGGGTTGGGTATTGTAAATCTTGTATTATGTTTTGTGTTTTGTGTTGTGTCTTTGAATTTTGCATGATTCATGTGGTACTAGGTGTTTGGGTTATTGTCTGTCTTGTATTATTTTTGGTGTTTTGTGTTGGGATCTTTGAATTTTTTATGTTTCATGTTGTCCAAATGGGGTTGGGTATTGTAAATCTTGTATTATTTTTTGTGTTTTGTGTTGTGTCTTTGAATTTTGCATGCTTCATGTGGTACTAGGTGTTTGGGTTATTGTCTGTCTTGTATTATTTTTGGTGTTTTGTGTAGGGATCTTTGAATTTTTTATGTTTCATGTTGTCCAAATGGGTTGGGTATTGTAAATCTTGTATTATTTTTGGTGTTTTGGGTTGTGTCTTTGAATTTTGTATGCTTCATGTGGTACTAGGTGTTTGGGTTATTGTCTGTCTTGTATTATTTTTGGTGTTTTGTGTTGGGATCTTTGAATTTTTTATGTTTCATGTTGTCCAAATGGGGTTGGGTATTGTAAATCTTGTATTATTTTTGGTGTTTTGTGTTGTGTCTTTGAATTTTGTATGCTTCATGTGGTACTAGGTGTTTGGGTTATTGTCTGTCTTGTATTATTTTTGGTGTTTTGTGTTGGGATCTTTGATTTTTTTTATGTTTCATGTTGTCCAAATGGGGTTGGGTATTGTAAATCTTGTATTATTTTTGGTGTTTTGTGTTGTGTCTTTGAATTTTGCATGCTTCATGTGGTACTAGGTGTTTGGGTTATTGTCTGTCTTGTATTATTTTTGGTGTTTTGTGTTGGGATCTTTGAATTTTTTTATGTTTCATGTTGTCCAAATGGGGTTGGGTATTGTAAATCTTGTATTATTTTTTGTGTTTTGTGTTGTGTCTTTGAATTTTGCATGCTTCATGTGGTACTAGGTGTTTGGGTTATTGTCTGTCTTGTATTATTTTTGGTGTTTTGTGTTGGGATCTTTGAATTTTTTATGTTTCATGTTGTCCAAATGGGGTTGGGTATTGTAAATCTTGTATTATTTTTGGTGTTTTGGGTTGTGTCTTTGAATTTTGCATGCTTCATGTGGTACTAGGTGTTTGGGTTATTGTCTGTCTTGTATTATTTTTGGTGTTTTGTGTTGGGATCTTTGATTTTTTTATGTTTCATGTTGTCCAAATGGGGTTGGGTATTGTAAATCTTGTATTATTTTTTGTGTTTTGTGTTGTGTCTTTGAATTTTGCATGCTTCATGTGGTACTAGGTGTTTGGGTTATTGTCTGTCTTGTATTATTTTTGGTGTTTTGTGTTGGGATCTTTGAATTTTTTATGTTTCATGTTGTCCAAATGGGGTTGGGTATTGTAAATCTTGTATTATTTTTGGTGTTTTGGGTTGTGTCTTTGGATTTTGCATGCTTCATGTGGTACTAGGTGTTTGGGTTATTGTCTGTCTTGTATTATTTTTGGTGTTTTGTGTTGGGATCTTTGAATTTTTTATGTTTCATGTTGTCCAAATGGGGTTGGGTATTGTAAATCTTGTATTATTTTTGGTGTTTTGGGTTGTGTCTTTGAATTTTGCATGCTTCATGTGGTACTAGGTGTTTGGGTTATTGTCTGTCTTGTATTATTTTTGGTGTTTTGTGTTGGGATCTTTGAATTTTTTATGTTTCATGTTGTCCAAATGGGGTTGGGTATTGTAAATCTTGTATTATTTTTTGTGTTTTGTGTTGTGTCTTTGAATTTTGCATGCTTCATGTGGTACTAGGTGTTTGGGTTATTGTCTGTCTTGTATTATTTTTGGTGTTTTGTGTTGGGATCTTTGAATTTTTTATGTTTCATGTTGTCCAAATGGGGTTGGGTATTGTAAATCTTGTATTATTTTTGGTGTTTTGGGTTGTGTCTTTGGATTTTGCATGCTTCATGTGGTACTAGGTGTTTGGGTTATTGTCTGTCTTGTATTATTTTTGGTGTTTTGTGTTGGGATCTTTGAATTTTTTATGTTTCATGTTGTCCAAATGGGGTTGGGTATTGTAAATCTTGTATTATTTTTGGTGTTTTGGGTTGTGTCTTTGGATTTTGCATGCTTCATGTGGTACTAGGTGTTTGGGTTATTGTCTGTCTTGTATTATTTTTGGTGTTTTGTGTTGGGATCTTTGAATTTTTTATGTTTCATGTTGTCCAAATGGGTTGGGTATTGTAAATCTTGTATTATTTTTGGTGTTTTGGGTTGTGTCTTTGAATTTTGCATGCTTCATGTGGTACTAGGTGTTTGGGTTATTGTCTGTCTTGTATTATTTTTGGTGTTTTGTGTTGGGATCTTTGAATTTTTTATGTTTCATGTTGTCCAAATGGGGTTGGGTATTGTAAATCTTGTATTATTTTTTGTGTTTTGTGTTGTGTCTTTGAATTTTGCATGCTTCATGTGGTACTAGGTGTTTGGGTTATTGTCTGGCTTGTATTATTTTTGGTGTTTTGTGTTGGGATCTTTGAATTTTTTATGTTTCATGTTGTCCAAATGGGGTTGGGTATTGTAAATCTTGTATTATTTTTTGTGTTTTGGGTTGTGTCTTTGGATTTTGCATGCTTCATGTGGTACTAGGTGTTTGGGTTATTGTCTGTCTTGTATTATTTTTGGTGTTTTGTGTTGGGATCTTTGAATGTTTTATGTTTCATGTTGTCCAAATGGGTTGGGTATTGTAAATCTTGTATTATTTTTGGTGTTTTGGGTTGTGTCTTTGGATTTTGCATGCTTCATGTGGTACTAGGTGTTTGGGTTATTGTCTGTCTTGTATTATTTTTGGTGTTTTGTGTTGGGATCTTTGAATTTTTTATGTTTCATGTTGTCCAAATGGGTTGGGTATTGTAAATCTTGTATTATTTTTGGTGTTTTGGGTTGTGTCTTTGAATTTTGCATGCTTCATGTGGTACTAGGTGTTTGGGTTATTGTCTGTCTTGTATTATTTTTGGTGTTTTGTGTTGGGATCTTTGAATTTTTTATGTTTCATGTTGTCCAAATGGGGTTGGGTATTGTAAATCTTGTATTATTTTTTGTGTTTTGTGTTGTGTCTTTGAATTTTGCATGCTTCATGTGGTACTAGGTGTTTGGGTTATTGTCTGGCTTGTATTATTTTTGGTGTTTTGTGTTGGGATCTTTGAATTTTTTATGTTTCATGTTGTCCAAATGGGGTTGGGTATTGTAAATCTTGTATTATTTTTTGTGTTTTGGGTTGTGTCTTTGAATTTTGCATGCTTCATGTGGTACTAGGTATTTGGGTTATTGTCTGTCTTGTATTATTTTTGGTGTTTTGTGTTGGGATCTTTGAATTTTTTATGTTTCATGTTGTCCAAATGGGTTGGGTATTGTAAATCTTGTATTATTTTTGGTGTTTTGGGTTGTGTCTTTGAATTTTGCATGCTTCATGTGGTACTAGGTGTTTTGGGTTATTGTCTGTCTTGTATTATTTTTGGTGTTTTGTGTTGGGATCTTTGAATTTTTTATGTTTCATGTTGTCCAAATGGGGTTGGGTATTGTAAATCTTGTATTATTTTTGGTGTTTTGGGTTGTGTCTTTGAATTTTGCATGCTTCATGTGGTACTAGGTGTTTGGGTTATTGTCTGTCTTGGATTATTTTTGGTGTTTTGTGTTGGGATCTTTGAATTTTTTATGTTTCATGTTGTCCAAATGGGTTGGGTATTGTAAATCTTGTATTATTTTTGGTGTTTTGGGTTGTGTCTTTGAATTTTGCATGCTTCATGTGGTACTAGGTGTTTTGGGTTATTGTCTGTCTTGTATTATTTTTGGTGTTTTGTGTTGGGATCTTTGAATTTTTTATGTTTCATGTTGTCCAAATGGGGGTTGGGTATTGTAAATCTTGTATTATTTTTGGTGTTTTGGGTTGTGTCTTTGAATTTTGCATGCTTCATGTGGTACTAGGTGTTTGGGTTATTGTCTGTCTTGGATTATTTTTGGTGTTTTGTGTTGGGATCTTTGAATTTTTTATGGTTCAAGTTGTCCAAATGGGGTTGGGTATTGTAAATTTTGTATTATTTTTGGTGTTTTGGGTTGTGTCTTTGAATTTTGCATGCTTCATGTGGTACTAGGTGTTGGGGTTATTGTCTGTCTTGTATTATTTTTGGTGTTTTGTGTTGGGATCTTTGAATTTTTTATGTTTCATGTTGTCCAAATGGGGTTGGGTATTGTAAATCTTGTATTATTTTTTGTGTTTTGTGTTGTGTCTTTGAATTTTGCATGCTTCATGTGGTACTAGGTGTTTGGGTTATTGTCTGTCTTGTATTATTTTTGGTGTTTTGTGTTGGGATCTTTGAATTTTTTATGTTTCATGTTGTCCAAATGGGGTTGGGTATTGTAAATCTTGTATTATTTTTGGTGTTTTGGGTTGTGTCTTTGAATTTTGCATGCTTCATGTGGTACTAGGTGTTTGGGTTATTGTCTGTCTTGTATTATTTTTGGTGTTTTGTGTTGGGATCTTTGAATTTTTTATGTTTCATGTTGTCCAAATGGGGTTGGGTATTGTAAATCTTGTATTATTTTTGGTGTTTTGTGTTGTGTCTTTGAATTTTGCATGCTTCATGTGGTACTAGGTGTTTGGGTTATTGTCTGTCTTGTATTATTTTTGGTGTTTTGTGTTGGGATCTTTGAATTTTTTATGTTTCATGTTGTCCAAATGGGGTTGGGTATTGTAAATCTTGTATTATTTTTGGTGTTTTGGGTTGTGCCTTTGAATTTTGCATGCTTCATTTGGTACTAGGTGTTTGGGTTATTGTCTGTCTTGTATTATTTTTGGTGTTTTGTGTTGGGATCTTTGAATTTTTTATGTTTCATGTTGTCCAAATGGGGTTGGATATTGTAAATCTTGTATTATTTTTGGTGTTTTGTGTTGTGTCTTTGAATTTTGCATGCTTCATGTGGTACTAGGTGTTTGGGTTATTGTCTGTCTTGTATTATTTTTGGTGTTTTGTGTTGGGATCTTTGAATTTTTTATGTTTCATGTTGTCCAAATGGGGTTGGGTATTGTAAATCTTGTATTATTTTTTGTGTTTTGTGTTGTGTCTTTGAATTTTGCATGCTTCATGTGGTACTAGGTGTTTGGGTTATTGTCTGTCTTGTATTATTTTTGGTGTTTTGTGTTGGGATCTTTGAATTTTTTATGTTTCATGTTGTCCAAATGGGGTTGGGTATTGTAAATCTTGTATTATTTTTGGTGTTTTGGGTTGTGTCTTTGAATTTTGCATGCTTCATGTGGTACTAGGTGTTTGGGTTATTGTCTGTCTTGTATTATTTTTTGTGTTTTGTGTTGGGATCTTTGAATTTTTTATGTTTCATGTTGTCCAAATGGGGTTGGGTATTGTAAATCTTGTATTATTTTTGGTGTTTTTGGGTTGTGTCTTTGAATTTTGCATGCTTCATGTGGTACTAGGTGTTTGGGTTATTGTCTGTCTTGTATTATTTTTGGTGTTTTGTGTTGGGATCTTTGAATTTTTTATGTTTCATGTTGTCCAAATGGGGTTGGGTATTGTAAATCTTGTATTATTTTTGGTGTTTTGTGTTGTGTCTTTGAATTTTGCATGCTTCATGTGGTACTAGGTGTTTGGGTTATTGTCTGTCTTGTATTATTTTTGGTGTTTTGTGTTGGGATCTTTGAATTTTTTTATGTTTCATGTTGTCCAAATGGGGTTGGGTATTGTAAATCTTGTATTATTTTTTGTGTTTTGGGTTGTGTCTTTGAATTTTGCATGCTTCATGTGGTACTAGGTGTTTGGGTTATTGTCTGTCTTGTATTATTTTTGGTGTTTTGTGTTGTGTCTTTGAATTTTGTATGTTTCATGTGGTACTTCAAAATATTATATTAATACAACAGGCCGCCTGTTTGTATTAATATAATATTTTGAAGTACCACATGAAACATAAAAAAATTCAAAGATCCCAACACAAAACACCAAAAATAATACAAGACAGACAATAACCCAAACACCTAGTACCACATGAAGCATGCAAAATTCAAAGACACAACACAAAACACCAAAAATAATACAAGATTTACAATACCCAACCCCATTTGGACAACATGAAACATAAAAAATTCAAAGATCCCAACACAAAACACCAAAAATAATACAAGACAGACAATAACCCAAACACCTAGTACCACATGAAGCATGCAAAATTCAAAGACACAACCCAAAAACACCAAAAATAATACAAGATTTACAATACCCAACCCCATTTGGACAACATGAAACATAAAAAATTCAAAGATCCCAACACAAAACACAAAAAATAATACAAGACAGACAATAACCCAAACACCTAGTACCACATGAAGCATGCAAAATTCAAAGACACAACCCAAAACACCAAAAATAATACAAGATTTACAATACCCAACCCCATTTGGACAACATGAAACATAAAAAATTCAAAGATCCCAACACAAAACACCAAAAATAATACAAGACAGACAATAACCCAAACACCTAGTACCACATGAAGCATGCAAAATTCAAAGACACAACACAAAACACCAAAAATAATACAAGATTTACAATATCCAACCCCATTTGGACAACATGAAACATAAAAAATTCAAAGATCCCAACACAAAACACCAAAAATAATACAAGACAGACAATAACCCAAACACCTAGTACCAAATGAAGCATGCAAAATTCAAAGGCACAACCCAAAACACCAAAAATAATACAAGATTTACAATACCCAACCCCATTTGGACAACATGAAACATAAAAAATTCAAAGATCCCAACACAAAACACCAAAAATAATACAAGACAGACAATAACCCAAACACCTAGTACCACATGAAGCATGCAAAATTCAAAGACACAACACAAAACACCAAAAATAATACAAGATTTACAATACCCAACCCCATTTGGACAACATGAAACATAAAAAATTCAAAGATCCCAACACAAAACACCAAAAATAATACAAGACAGACAATAACCCAAACACCTAGTACCACATGAAGCATGCAAAATTCAAAGACACAACCCAAAACACCAAAAATAATACAAGATTTACAATACCCAACCCCATTTGGACAACATGAAACATAAAAAATTCAAAGATCCCAACACAAAACACCAAAAATAATACAAGACAGACAATAACCCAAACACCTAGTACCACATGAAGCATGCAAAATTCAAAGACACAACACAAAACACAAAAAATAATACAAGATTTACAATACCCAACCCCATTTGGACAACATGAAACATAAAAAATTCAAAGATCCCAACACAAAACACCAAAAATAATACAAGACAGACAATAACCCAAACACCTAGTACCACATGAAGCATGCAAAATTCAAAGACACAACCCAAAACACCAAAAATAATACAAAATTTACAATACCCAACCCCATTTGGACAACTTGAACCATAAAAAATTCAAAGATCCCAACACAAAACACCAAAAATAATCCAAGACAGACAATAACCCAAACACCTAGTACCACATGAAGCATGCAAAATTCAAAGACACAACCCAAAACACCAAAAATAATACAAGATTTACAATACCCAACCCCCATTTGGACAACATGAAACATAAAAAATTCAAAGATCCCAACACAAAACACCAAAAATAATACAAGACAGACAATAACCCAAAACACCTAGTACCACATGAAGCATGCAAAATTCAAAGACACAACCCAAAACACCAAAAATAATACAAGATTTACAATACCCAACCCATTTGGACAACATGAAACATAAAAAATTCAAAGATCCCAACACAAAACACCAAAAATAATCCAAGACAGACAATAACCCAAACACCTAGTACCACATGAAGCATGCAAAATTCAAAGACACAACCCAAAACACCAAAAATAATACAAGATTTACAATACCCAACCCCATTTGGACAACATGAAACATAAAAAATTCAAAGATCCCAACACAAAACACCAAAAATAATACAAGACAGACAATAACCCAAAACACCTAGTACCACATGAAGCATGCAAAATTCAAAGACACAACCCAAAACACCAAAAATAATACAAGATTTACAATACCCAACCCATTTGGACAACATGAAACATAAAAAATTCAAAGATCCCAACACAAAACACCAAAAATAATACAAGACAGACAATAACCCAAATACCTAGTACCACATGAAGCATGCAAAATTCAAAGACACAACCCAAAACACAAAAAATAATACAAGATTTACAATACCCAACCCCATTTGGACAACATGAAACATAAAAAATTCAAAGATCCCAACACAAAACACCAAAAATAATACAAGCCAGACAATAACCCAAACACCTAGTACCACATGAAGCATGCAAAATTCAAAGACACAACACAAAACACAAAAAATAATACAAGATTTACAATACCCAACCCCATTTGGACAACATGAAACATAAAAAATTCAAAGATCCCAACACAAAACACCAAAAATAATACAAGACAGACAATAACCCAAACACCTAGTACCACATGAAGCATGCAAAATTCAAAGACACAACCCAAAACACCAAAAATAATACAAGATTTACAATACCCAACCCATTTGGACAACATGAAACATAAAAAATTCAAAGATCCCAACACAAAACACCAAAAATAATACAAGACAGACAATAACCCAAACACCTAGTACCACATGAAGCATGCAAAATCCAAAGACACAACCCAAAACACCAAAAATAATACAAGATTTACAATACCCAACCCATTTGGACAACATGAAACATAAAACATTCAAAGATCCCAACACAAAACACCAAAAATAATACAAGACAGACAATAACCCAAACACCTAGTACCACATGAAGCATGCAAAATCCAAAGACACAACCCAAAACACAAAAAATAATACAAGATTTACAATACCCAACCCCATTTGGACAACATGAAACATAAAAAATTCAAAGATCCCAACACAAAACACCAAAAATAATACAAGCCAGACAATAACCCAAACACCTAGTACCACATGAAGCATGCAAAATTCAAAGACACAACACAAAACACAAAAAATAATACAAGATTTACAATACCCAACCCCATTTGGACAACATGAAACATAAAAAATTCAAAGATCCCAACACAAAACACCAAAAATAATACAAGACAGACAATAACCCAAACACCTAGTACCACATGAAGCATGCAAAATTCAAAGACACAACCCAAAACACCAAAAATAATACAAGATTTACAATACCCAACCCATTTGGACAACATGAAACATAAAAAATTCAAAGATCCCAACACAAAACACCAAAAATAATACAAGACAGACAATAACCCAAACACCTAGTACCACATGAAGCATGCAAAATCCAAAGACACAACCCAAAACACCAAAAATAATACAAGATTTACAATACCCAACCCATTTGGACAACATGAAACATAAAACATTCAAAGATCCCAACACAAAACACCAAAAATAATACAAGACAGACAATAACCCAAACACCTAGTACCACATGAAGCATGCAAAATCCAAAGACACAACCCAAAACACAAAAAATAATACAAGATTTACAATACCCAACCCCATTTGGACAACATGAAACATAAAAAATTCAAAGATCCCAACACAAAACACCAAAAATAATACAAGCCAGACAATAACCCAAACACCTAGTACCACATGAAGCATGCAAAATTCAAAGACACAACACAAAACACAAAAAATAATACAAGATTTACAATACCCAACCCCATTTGGACAACATGAAACATAAAAAATTCAAAGATCCCAACACAAAACACCAAAAATAATACAAGACAGACAATAACCCAAACACCTAGTACCACATGAAGCATGCAAAATTCAAAGACACAACCCAAAACACCAAAAATAATACAAGATTTACAATACCCAACCCATTTGGACAACATGAAACATAAAAAATTCAAAGATCCCAACACAAAACACCAAAAATAATACAAGACAGACAATAACCCAAACACCTAGTACCACATGAAGCATGCAAAATCCAAAGACACAACCCAAAACACCAAAAATAATACAAGATTTACAATACCCAACCCCATTTGGACAACATGAAACATAAAAAATTCAAAGATCCCAACACAAAACACCAAAAATAATACAAGACAGACAATAACCCAAACACCTAGTACCACATGAAGCATGCAAAATTCAAAGACACAACACAAAACACAAAAAATAATACAAGATTTACAATACCCAACCCCATTTGGACAACATGAAACATAAAAAAATCAAAGATCCCAACACAAAACACCAAAAATAATACAAGACAGACAATAACCCAAACACCTAGTACCACATGAAGCATGCAAAATTCAAAGACACAACCCAAAACACCAAAAATAATACAAGATTTACAATACCCAACCCCATTTGGACAACATGAAACATAAAAAATTCAAAGATCCCAACACAAAACACCAAAAATAATACAAGACAGACAATAACCCAAACACCTAGTACCACATGAAGCATGCAAAATTCAAAGACACAACACAAAACACAAAAAATAATACAAGATTTACAATACCCAACCCCATTTGGACAACATGAAACATAAAAAAATTCAAAGATCCCAACACAAAACACCAAAAATAATACAAGACAGACAATAACCCAAACACCTAGTACCACATGAAGCATGCAAAATTCAAAGACACAACACAAAACACCAAAAATAATACAAGATTTACAATACCCAACCCCATTTGGACAACATGAAACATAAAAAAAATCAAAGATCCCAACACAAAACACCAAAAATAATACAAGACAGACAATAACCCAAACACCTAGTACCACATGAAGCATACAAAATTCAAAGACACAACACAAAACACCAAAAATAATACAAGATTTACAATACCCAACCCCATTTGGACAACATGAAACATAAAAAATTCAAAGATCCCAACACAAAACACCAAAAATAATACAAGACAGACAATAACCCAAACACCTAGTACCACATGAAGCATGCAAAATTCAAAGACACAACCCAAAACACCAAAAATAATACAAGATTTACAATACCCAACCCATTTGGACAACATGAAACATAAAAAATTCAAAGATCCCAACACAAAACACCAAAAATAATACAAGACAGACAATAACCCAAACACCTAGTACCACATGAAGCATGCAAAATCCAAAGACACAACCCAAAACACCAAAAATAATACAAGATTTACAATACCCAACCCCATTTGGACAACATGAAACATAAAAAATTCAAAGATCCCAACACAAAACACCAAAAATAATACAAGACAGACAATAACCCAAACACCTAGTACCACATGAAGCATGCAAAATTCAAAGACACAACACAAAACACAAAAAATAATACAAGATTTACAATACCCAACCCCATTTGGACAACATGAAACATAAAAAAATCAAAGATCCCAACACAAAACACCAAAAATAATACAAGACAGACAATAACCCAAACACCTAGTACCACATGAAGCATGCAAAATTCAAAGACACAACCCAAAACACCAAAAATAATACAAGATTTACAATACCCAACCCCATTTGGACAACATGAAACATAAAAAATTCAAAGATCCCAACACAAAACACCAAAAATAATACAAGACAGACAATAACCCAAACACCTAGTACCACATGAAGCATGCAAAATTCAAAGACACAACACAAAACACAAAAAATAATACAAGATTTACAATACCCAACCCCATTTGGACAACATGAAACATAAAAAAATTCAAAGATCCCAACACAAAACACCAAAAATAATACAAGACAGACAATAACCCAAACACCTAGTACCACATGAAGCATGCAAAATTCAAAGACACAACACAAAACACCAAAAATAATACAAGATTTACAATACCCAACCCCATTTGGACAACATGAAACATAAAAAAAATCAAAGATCCCAACACAAAACACCAAAAATAATACAAGACAGACAATAACCCAAACACCTAGTACCACATGAAGCATACAAAATTCAAAGACACAACACAAAACACCAAAAATAATACAAGATTTACAATACCCAACCCCATTTGGACAACATGAAACATAAAAAATTCAAAGATCCCAACACAAAACACCAAAAATAATACAAGACAGACAATAACCCAAACACCTAGTACCACATGAAGCATACAAAATTCAAAGACACAACCCAAAACACCAAAAATAATACAAGATTTACAATACCCAACCCCATTTGGACAACATGAAACATAAAAAATTCAAAGATCCCAACACAAAACACCAAAAATAATACAAGACAGACAATAACCCAAACACCTAGTACCACATGAATCATGCAAAATTCAAAGACACAACACAAAACACAAAACATAATACAAGATTTACAATACCCAACCCCATTAGGACAACATGAACCATAAAAATTCAAAGTCACAACACAAAACACCAAAAATAATACAAGACAGACAATAACCCAAACACCTAGTACCACATGAAGCATGCAAAATTCAAAGACACAACACAAAACACAAAAAATAATACAAGATTTACAATACCCAACCCCATTAGGACAACATGAACCATAAAAATTCAAAGTCACAACACAAAACACCAAAAATAATACAAGACAGACAATAACCCCAACACATTAGTACCACATGAAGCATACAATATTCAAAGACACAACACAAAACACCAAAAATAATACAAGACAGACAATAAACCATACACCTTAGGACACCATGAAACATAAAAATTCAAAAACACAAAAAATTGAAAAGTATAGAGTTAAAGATCTATAAGGAGACTATTTGGTTACCAACTCTCCATGATTTAGCTGGGGGGAGGGTCACCTGAACCCTCTCAAAGACCATCGGTAGCCCCGGACCAATGCTTGAAGACATTTGCACTAGGTGACTGAAATCAGGGCATAAATGGTATTGCAGTTGTAAATATGTATATAGAAATTGACCACTAGGGGGGATATCCTTGACTTACCCAAGAATTACATTCAAGGACCACTGGTGGTCCCCAGACCAATGATTGAAAAACATTTCCCTAGATGACTGAGATCACATCAGGGCATAAATGGTATTGCAGTGTAAATATTTATATATAGAGATTGACCACTAGGTGGAATCACACACCCACTGTCAATGTATGTAGGGAATTTAAGGAATCCATGGAATGTTATTACTAACTTGATTAATTTATGCATACAATTCACTTCAAAGAGTGGAGCCCCCACCTCTGTGATTATCTAATTTGCATGTCTGGCACCTGGCATTCCACAAAGGGGGGATCCCATCCCCCCAACCCACCCCCGCTCTTCATTTAATTTGCATGTCGCACCTGGCACCTGGTTAGAGCCCATCCCCCCCCTTGTTTATCTAATTTGCATGTCTGGCACCTGGTTAGAACCCATCCCCCCACCCCACCCCCGCTTCATTTAATTTGCATGTCTGGCCCATGGCAATCCACAAAGACTGGGAGCCCATCCCCCCACCTCACCCCCAGGGACAAACAAACAAATTTACATTTGTTTGTTTTTCACACCTTCGAGTCAGCATCTCTGCTGGCTTTTGGGGAGGCATGGCACATGAGACGCATGGAGAGAGAGAGAGATGAGATCAGCTTTTTTTAAAACACACATCATGCATTTATAAATAACCTATTATTAGTTTTTATTATTATTTAATTATAAACTATTATATGCTAATTATATTTATGGATATTTTATTGGTTATGGATATTTATTATTTATGATTATGCTAATTATATCTATGGAATTCCTGGAATGTTTAATTACTAATTTGCATAATTAATTATGCAAATTATGCATTAAATTGCTCACTAGCGCCACTAGTGGCCAAAAAGTGTACCGTCCGCCCATCATATAAGACTACTCAGATGCGCACATTGATTGTGATGATCATTATTTTGAAGAGTGTTTTCTTCTTCTTCTGTGTAACAGTGAATGAGAAACACCATAAGCAAACTGTATGCCTTTTTCATTCCATTGAATTGATTGAATGATTAATTAAAAGGTATTTATTTCTAACTTTCAAAGCCTTGTCTGTATTCTTTTATTCTTTTATAAATGTAATGCTATGGAGAGGGCCACTTTACATATATATAACGATCGATCGTTGTCACCTCATCTATATCTAGCCAGAAAGATGGCTTGGAGTAGTACAGGACAGGACAACAGGAATGTGTAAACACATCACTGTAAAAATAAACTATTACTGTTAATGGCCCATCTAACATTACTATTGTCATTCATGCAGACATTAGTGTTCAAACACCAGTAATTACCAAAATAATTAGTAGGCTATTACTTTGCAATTGCATGCAGAGCCATTTTGAGCATTGACCCTAGTAGAAGGGCTCCAGCTGTGAATTTTACACCTCTCCCGCTTAGCGGAGACTGGGGTGTGGTACAGGACATCTCCCCGAACGCGTGGGTATGTCCAGATAGTTGCCTCGCGGAGCCGTCTTTTGTCCAGTGTCCATTCTGGGTCCGGAAACGGTACATTTTTTAGCATTGACGCCAGTAGAAGCTCTGCTGCTGTGAATTTTACACCTCTCCCGCTTAGCGGAGAGTGGGGTGTGGTAGAGGACATCTCCCCGAACGCGTGGGTATGTCCAGATAGTTGCCTCGCGGAGCCGTCTTTTGTCCAGTGTCCATTCTGGGTCCGGAAACGTTTTTTTTTTTGCATTGACCCCAGTAGAAGGGCTCCAGCTGTGAATTTTACACCTCTCCCGCTTAGCGGAGAGTTGGGTGTGGTAGAGGACATCTCCCTTAACACGTGGGTATGTCCAGATAGTTGCCTCGCGGAGGCCTCTTTGTCCAGTGTCCATTCTGGGTCCGGAAACGGTACTGTTTTGAGCATTGACCCCAGTAGAAGCTCTGCTGCTGTGAATTTTACACCTCTCCCGCTTAGCGGAGAGTGGGGTGTGGTAGAGGACATCTCCCCGAACGCGTGGGTATGTCCAGATAGTTGCCTCGCGGAGCCGTCTTTTGTCCAGTGTCCATTCTGGGTCCGGAAATGGTACATTTTTTAGCATTGACGCCAGTAGAAGCTCTGCTGCTGGGAATTTTACACCTCTCCCGCTTAGCGGAGAGTGGGTTGTGGTAGAGGACATCTCCCCGAACGCGTGGGTATGTCCAGATAGTTGCCTCGCGGAGCCGTCTTTTGTCCAGTGTCCATTCTGGGTCCGGAAACGGTACATTTATTTGCATTGACCCCAGTAGAAGGGCTCCAGCTGTGAATTTTACACCTCTCCCGCTTAGCGGAGAGTTGGGTGTGGTAGAGGACATCTCCCTGAACACGTGGGTATGTCCAGATAGTTGCCTCGCGGAGGCCTCTTTGTCCAGTTTCCATTCTGGGTCCGGAAACGGTACTGTTTTGAGCATTGACCCCAGTAGAAGCTCTGCTGCTGTGAATTTTACACCTCTCCCGCTTAGCGGAGATTGGGGTGTGGTAGAGGACATCTCCCCGAACGCGAGGGTATGTCCAGATAGTTGCCTCGCGGAGCCGTCTTTTGTCCAGTGTCCATTCTGGGTCCGGAAACGGTACTGTTTTGAGCATTGACCCCAGTAGAAGCTCTGCTGCTGTGAATTTTACACCTCTCCCGCTTAGCGGAGAGTGGGGTGTGGTAGAGGACATCTCCCCGAACGCGTGGGAATGTCCAGATAGTTGCCTCGCGGAGGCCTCTTTGTCCAGTGTCCATTCTGGGTCCGGAAACGGTACTGTTTTGAGCATTGACCCCAGTAGAAGCTCTGCTGCTGTGAATTTTACACCTCTCCCGCTTAGCGGAGAGTGGGGTGTGGTAGAGGACATCTCCCCGAACGCGAGGGTATGTCCAGATAGTTGCCTCGCGGAGCCGTCTTTTGTCCAGTGTCCATTCTGGGTCCGGAAACGGTACTGTTTTGAGCATTGACCCCAGTAGAAGCTCTGCTGCTGTGAATTTTACACCTCTCCCGCTTAGCGGAGAGTGGGGTGTGGTAGAGGACATCTCCCCGAACGCGTGGGAATGTCCAGATAGTTGCCTCGCGGAGGCCTCTTTGTCCAGTGTCCATTCTGGGTCCAGAAACGGTACTGTTTTGAGCATTGACCCCAGTAGAAGCTCTGCTGCTGTGAATTTTACACCTCTCCCGCTTAGCGGAGAGTGGGGTGTGGTAGAGGACATCTCCCCGAACGCGTGGGTATGTCCAGATAGTTGCCTCGCGGAGCCGTCTTTTGTCCAGTGTCCATTCTGGGTCCGGAAACGGTACTGTTTTGAGCATTGACCCCAGTAGAAGCTCTGCTGCTGTGAATTTTACACCTCTCCCGCTTAGCGGAGAGTGGGGTGTGGTAGAGGACATCTCCCCGAACGCGTGGGTATGTCCAGATAGTTGCCTCGCGGAGCCGTCTTTTGTCCAGTGTCCATTCTGGGTCCGGAAATGGTACATTTTTTAGCATTGACGCCAGTAGAAGCTCTGCTGCTGGGAATTTTACACCTCTCCCGCTTAGCGGAGAGTGGGGTGTGGTAGAGGACATCTCCCCGAACGCGTGGGTATGTCCAGATAGTTGCCTCGCGGAGCCGTCTTTTGTCCAGTGTCCATTCTGGGTCCGGAAACGGTACATTTTTTTGCATTGACCCCAGTAGAAGGGCTCCAGCTGTGAATTTTACACCTCTCCCGCTTAGCGGAGAGTTGGGTGTGGTAGAGGACATCTCCCTGAACACGTGGGTATGTCCAGATAGTTGCCTCGCGGAGGCCTCTTTGTCCAGTGTCCATTCTGGGTCCGGAAACGGTACTGTTTTGAGCATTGACCCCAGTAGAAGCTCTGCTGCTGTGAATTTTACACCTCTCCCGCTTAGCGGAGAGTGGGGTGTGGTAGAGGACATCTCCCCGAACGCGTGGGAATGTCCAGATAGTTGCCTCGCGGAGGCCTCTTTGTCCAGTGTCCATTCTGGGTCCGGAAACGGTACTGTTTTGAGCATTGACCCCAGTAGAAGCTCTGCTGCTGTGAATTTTACACCTCTCCCGCTTAGCGGAGAGTGGGGTGTGGTAGAGCAGTGTTTCTTAACCTGTGTCCCGCGGTAGTTTACTGTGCCTTTTGATCTGTCAGGTGTGCCTCGAGATTTTGACCGAAAGTAACACTAGCCCACCCCCGAAAGCGATAGCTAGGCGTCCTATTTTTGTGTTGTTGTTGTTGTCACACGTGCGATAACGACATGCCGACGGAACAATAGACTCTAACGACCATCGGCCATAGAAATGTTAATCGCGCCTGGCAACTTTACTGTATAAATGGGGCACAGACATGGCATTCACATTCTACAGCTACTACAACATGGAACCAGCAGCAAAAAAGAGATGCATCCATGCAGAAGACGCTACATTTCGTTCCCTCCAGAAAGACACCACCAGAACCCGACAGCACAGACAGCGCCGCCGTGTCACCTGCATCTGATGACGGCACAGCAAGCGGCCCCTCGCCGCCGGGGGGAACAACAACGGCGACTACTACCAACGCAACGCCTACAAAGAAAGCCACTGCCAGACTGTACCGTGATGATTACATTAAGTTTGGCTTCACGTTTACTGGGGATACAACGTACCCGATTCCGCTGTGTATAGTTTGTGGATTCAAGCTTGCAAACAGCGGCATGGTTCCGAGTAAACTGAAGCGTCACCTTGATACCAATCATGATGAACTCTGGTCTGGAATTAAGCTACGAAATCGCAGAGATGTTGGCACAGTTAAAAATGCCACATACATTGGCAGAAACAGTAGTAGCCAAAACTATGAAACTCATGGGGCGTCACTTTTTGCCACCAGATATTGTAAATGAATTAGCAAATGTGCCGCTCTCAAATGACACAATTGGCCGACGCATTGAAGACATGTCTGCAGATATCGAGAGTGTTGTCATACACAAAATTATGAGGAGTGGTAAATTTGCACTGCAAGTGGATGAATCAACAGATATAAGTGGACACGCACAGCTGTTGGCAAACGTGAGATTCATTGATTGTGACGCGGATGGTGACTTCATCCCAGCCAGGATAAAAACTATTTGTTCAGGAAAACAAGCTCAATGTTCACACTAAGACAGAACTTGTCAAACATATTTACTTTTCTTTTTATCAATTATTTTTTACGATTTTCTTTATACAAAAGTGCTCAAGTTTAAGACCATTGTATTGTGGCAAAAGATTTTTTTCTCTTTTTTTTTTTACAACTCCTTTTTTTATTTAGAAGTATTACTTTGCATTGACAAATTGAACATGTGTGTGCTATATTTTGTATGAGTTTTCAAAAATAAATTGGTGAAACTGAGGCACTGTCTCTGTCCATTTCTTTCTCTTTAAAATTTAAATTTGACGAGTGCTGTTTTAAAAGTATATTGGGTTCATATATATATATATATATATATATATATATATATATACACACACCGGTGTATATATACAGTATATACACACACACCGTATATCTAGGTGTGCCCCGAGATTTTTAGGCTATGAAAAGTGTGCCCTGGGACAAAAAAGGTTGAGAAACACTGTGGTAGAGGACATCTCCCCGAACGCGAGGGTATGTCCAGATAGTTGCCTCGCGGAGCCGTCTTTTGTCCAGTGTCCATTCTGGGTCCGGAAACGGTACTGTTTTGAGCATTGACCCCAGTAGAAGCTCTGCTGCTGTGAATTTTACACCTCTCCCGCTTAGCGGAGAGTGGGGTGTGGTAGAGGACATCTCCCCGAACGCGTGGGAATGTCCAGATAGTTGCCTCGCGGAGGCCTCTTTGTCCAGTGTCCATTCTGGGTCCGGAAACGGTACTGTTTTGAGCATTGACCCCAGTAGAAGCTCTGCTGCTGTGAATTTTACACCTCTCCCGCTTAGCGGAGAGTGGGGTGTGGTAGAGGACATCTCCCCGAACGCGTGGGTATGTCCAGATAGTTGCCTCGCGGAGCCGTCTTTTGTCCAGTGTCCATTCTGGGTCCGGAAACGGTACTGTTTTGAGCATTGACCCCAGTAGAAGCTCTGCTGCTGTGAATTTTACACCTCTCCCGCTTAGCGGAGAGTGGGGTGTGGTAGAGGACATCTCCCCGAACGCGTGGGTATGTCCAGATAGTTGCCTCGCGGAGCCGTCTTTTGTCCAGTGTCCATTCTGGGTCCGGAAACGGTACATTTTTTTGCATTGACCCCAGTAGAAGGGCTCCAGCTGTGAATTTTACACCTCTCCCGCTTAGCGGAGAGTTGGGTGTGGTAGAGGACATCTCCCTGAACACGTGGGTATGTCCAGATAGTTGCCTCGCGGAGGCCTCTTTGTCCAGTTTCCATTCTGGGTCCGGAAACGGTACTGTTTTGAGCATTGACCCCAGTAGAAGCTCTGCTGCTGTGAATTTTACACCTCTCCCGCTTAGCGGAGAGTGGGGTGTGGTAGAGGACATCTCCCCGAACGCGAGGGTATGTCCAGATAGTTGCCTCGCGGAGCCGTCTTTTGTCCAGTGTCCATTCTGGGTCCGGAAACGGTACTGTTTTGAGCATTGACCCCAGTAGAAGCTCTGCTGCTGTGAATTTTACACCTCTCCCGCTTAGCGGAGAGTGGGGTGTGGTAGAGGACATCTCCCCGAACGCGTGGGAATGTCCAGATAGTTGCCTCGCGGAGGCCTCTTTGTCCAGTGTCCATTCTGGGTCCGGAAACGGTACTGTTTTGAGCATTGACCCCAGTAGAAGCTCTGCTGCTGTGAATTTTACACCTCTCCCGCTTAGCGGAGAGTGGGGTGTGGTAGAGGACATCTCCCCGAACGCGTGGGTATGTCCAGATAGTTGCCTCGCGGAGCCGTCTTTTGTCCAGTGTCCATTCTGGGTCCGGAAACGGTACTGTTTTGAGCATTGACCCCAGTAGAAGCTCTGCTGCTGTGAATTTTACACCTCTCCCGCTTAGCGGAGAGTGGGGTGTGGTAGAGGACATCTCCCCGAACGCGTGGGTATGTCCAGATAGTTGCCTCGCGGAGCCGTCTTTTGTCCAGTGTCCATTCTGGGTCCGGAAACGGTAAATATTTTAGTATTGATCCCAGTAGAAGCTCTGCTGCTGTGAATTTTACACCTCTCCCGCTTAGCGGAGAGTGGGGTGTGGTAGAGGACATATCCCTGAACACGTGGGGATGTCCAGATAGTTGCCTCGCGGAGGCCTCTTTGTCCAGTGTCCATTCTGGGTCCGGAAACGGTACTGTTTTGATCATTGACCCCAGTAGAAGCTCTGCTGCTGTGAATTTTACACCTCCCCCGCTTAGCGGAGAGTGGGGTGTGGTAGAGGACATCTCCCCGAACGCGTGGGTATGTCCAGATAGTTGCCTCGCGGAGCCGTCTTTTGTCCAGTGTCCATTCTGGGTCCGGAAACGGTACTGTTTTGAGCATTGACCCCAGTGGAAGCTCTGCTGCTGTGAATTTTACACCTCTCCCGCTTAGCGGAGAGTGGGGTGTGGTAGAGGACATCTCCCCGAACGCGTGGGTATGTCCAGATAGTTGCCTCGCGGAGGCCTCTTTGTCCAGTGTCCATTCTGGGTCCGGAAACGGTACTGTTTTGAGCATTGACCCCAGTAGAAGCTCTGCTGCTGTAAATTTTACACCTCTTTTGCTTAGCGGAGAGTGGGGTGTGGTAGAGGACATCTCCCCGAACGCGTGGGTATGTCCAGATAGTTGCCTCGCGGAGCCGTCTTTTGTCCAGTGTCCATTCTGGGTCCGGAAACGGTACTGTTTTGAGCATTGACCCCAGTAGAAGCTCTGCTGCTGTGAATTTTACACCTCTCCCGCTTAGCGGAGAGTGGGGTGTGGTAGAGGACATCTCCCCGAACGCGTGGGTATGTCCAGATAGTTGCCTCGCGGAGCCGTCTTTTGTCCAGTGTCCATTCTGGGTCCGGAAACGGTACATTTTTTAGCATTGACCCCAGTAGAAGCTCTGCTGCTGTGAATTTTACACCTCTCCCGCTTAGCGGAGAGTGGGGTGTGGTAGAGGACATCTCCCCGAACGCGTGGGTATGTCCAGATAGTTGCCTCGCGGAGCCGTCTTTTGTCCAGTGTCCATTCTGGGTCCGGAAACGGTACATTTTTTTGCATTGACCCCAGTAGAAGGGCTCCAGCTGTGAATTTTACACCTCTCCCGCTTAGCGGAGAGTGGGGTGTGGTAGAGGACATCTCCCTGAACACGTGGGTATGTCCAGATAGTTGCCTCGCGGAGGCCTCTTTGTCCAGTGTCCATTCTGGGTCCGGAAACGGTACTGTTTTGAGCATTGACCCCAGTAGAAGCTCTGCTGCTGTGAATTTTACACCTCCCCCGCTTAGCGGAGTGTGGGGTGTGGTAGAGGACATCTCCCTGAACGCGTGGGTATGTCCAGATAGTTGCCTCGCGGAGCCGTCTTTTGTCCAGTGTCCATTCTGGGTCCGGAAACGGTAAATATTTTAGTATTGATCCCAGTAGAAGCTCTGCTGCTGTGAATTTTACACCTCTCCCGCTTAGCGGAGAGTGGGGTGTGGTAGAGGACATATCCCTGAACACGTGGGTATGTCCAGATAGTTGCCTCGCGGAGGCCTCTTTGTCCAGTGTCCATTCTGGGTCCGGAAACGGTACTGTTTTGATCATTGACCCCAGTAGAAGCTCTGCTGCTGTGAATTTTACACCTCCCCCGCTTAGCGGAGAGTGGGGTCTGGTAGAGGACATCTCCCCGAACGCGTGGGTATGTCCAGATAGTTGCCTCGCGGAGCCGTCTTTTGTCCAGTGTCCATTCTGGGTCCGGAAACGGTACTGTTTTGAGCATTGACCCCAGTGGAAGCTCTGCTGCTGTGAATTTTACACCTCTCCCGCTTAGCGGAGAGTGGGGTGTGGTAGAGGACATCTCCCCGAACGCGTGGGTATGTCCAGATAGTTGCCTCGCGGAGGCCTCTTTGTCCAGTGTCCATTCTGGGTCCGGAAACGGTACTGTTTTGAGCATTGACCCCAGTAGAAGCTCTGCTGCTGTAAATTTTACACCTCTTTTGCTTAGCGGAGAGTGGGGTGTGGTAGAGGACATCTCCCCGAACGCGTGGGTATGTCCAGATAGTTGCCTCGCGGAGCCGTCTTTTGTCCAGTGTCCATTCTGGGTCCGGAAACGGTACTGTTTTGAGCATTGACCCCAGTAGAAGCTCTGCTGCTGTGAATTTTACACCTCTCCCGCTTAGCGGAGAGTGGGGTGTGGTAGAGGACATCTCCCCGAACGCGTGGGTATGTCCAGATAGTTGCCTCGCGGAGCCGTCTTTTGTCCAGTGTCCATTCTGGGTCCGGAAACGGTAAATTTTTTAGCATTGACCCCAGTAGAAGCTCTGCTGCTGTGAATTTTACACCTCTCCCGCTTAGCGGAGAGTGGGGTGTGGTAGAGGACATCTCCCCGAACGCGTGGGTATGTCCAGATAGTTGCCTCGCGGAGCCGTCTTTTGTCCAGTGTCCATTCTGGGTCCGGAAACGGTACATTTTTTTGCATTGACCCCAGTAGAAGGGCTCCAGCTGTGAATTTTACACCTCTCCCGCTTAGCGGAGAGTGGGGTGTGGTAGAGGACATCTCCCTGAACACGTGGGTATGTCCAGATAGTTGCCTCGCGGAGGCCTCTTTGTCCAGTGTCCATTCTGGGTCCGGAAACGGTACTGTTTTGAGCATTGACCCCAGTAGAAGCTCTGCTGCTGTGAATTTTACACCTCCCCCGCTTAGCGGAGTGTGGGGTGTGGTAGAGGACATCTCCCTGAACGCGTGGGTATGTCCAGATAGTTGCCTCGCGGAGCCGTCTTTTGTCCAGTGTCCATTCTGGGTCTGGAAACGGTACATCTTTTAGCATTGACCCCAGTAGAAGCTCTGCTGCTGTGAATTTTACACCTCTCCCGCTTAGCGGAGAGTCGGGTGTGGTAGAGGACATCTCCCCGAACGCGTGGGTATGTCCAGATAGTTGCCTCGCGGAGCCGTCTTTTGTCCAGTGTCCATTCTGGGTCCGGAAACGGTACATTTTTTTGCATTGACCCCAGTAGAAGGGCTCCAGCTGTGAATTTTACACCTCCCCCGCTTAGCGGAGAGTGGGGTGTGGTAGAGGACATCTAACCCGAACGCGTGGGTATGTCCAGATAGTTGCCTCGCGGAGCCGTCTTTTGTCCAGTGTCCATTCTGGGTCCGGAAACGGTACATTTTTTAGCATTGACCCCAGTAGAAGCTCTGCTGCTGTGAATTTTACACCTCTCCCGCTTAGCGGAGAGTGGGGTGTGGTAGAGGACATCTCCACGAACGCGTGGGTATGTCCAGATAGTTGCCTCGCGGAGGCCTCTTTGTCCAGTGTCCATTCTGGGTCCGGAAACGGTACTGTTTTGAGCATTGACCCCAGTAGAAGCTCTGCTGCTGTGAATTTTACACCTCTCCCGCTTAGCGGAGAGTGGGGTGTGGTAGAGGACATCTCCCCGAACGCGTGGGTATGTCCAGATAGTTGCCTCGCGGAGCCGTCTTTTGTCCAGTGTCCATTCTGGGTCCGGAAACGGTACTGTTTTGAGCATTGACCCCAGTAGAAGCTCTGCTGCTGTGAATTTTACACCTCTCCCGCTTAGCGGAGAGTGGGGTGTGGTAGAGGACATCTCCCCGAACGCGAGGGTATGTCCAGATAGTTGCCTCGCGGAGCCGTCTTTTGTCCAGTGTCCATTCTGGGTCCGGAAACGGTACTGTTTTGAGCATTGACCCCAGTAGAAGCTCTGCTGCTGTGAATTTTACACCTCTCCCGCTTAGCGGAGAGTGGGGTGTGGTAGAGGACATCTCCCCGAACGCGTGGGAATGTCCAGATAGTTGCCTCGCGGAGGCCTCTTTGTCCAGTGTCCATTCTGGGTCCGGAAACGGTACTGTTTTGAGCATTGACCCCAGTAGAAGCTCTGCTGCTGTGAATTTTACACCTCTCCCGCTTAGCGGAGAGTGGGGTGTGGTAGAGGACATCTCCCCGAACGCGTGGGTATGTCCAGATAGTTGCCTCGCGGAGCCGTCTTTTGTCCAGTGTCCATTCTGGGTCCGGAAACGGTACTGTTTTGAGCATTGACCCCAGTAGAAGCTCTGCTGCTGTGAATTTTACACCTCTCCCGCTTAGCGGAGAGTGGGGTGTGGTAGAGGACATCTCCCCGAACGCGTGGGTATGTCCAGATAGTTGCCTCGCGGAGCCGTCTTTTGTCCAGTGTCCATTCTGGGTCCGGAAACGGTAAATATTTTAGTATTGATCCCAGTAGAAGCTCTGCTGCTGTGAATTTTACACCTCTCCCGCTTAGCGGAGAGTGGGGTGTGGTAGAGGACATATCCCTGAACACGTGGGTATGTCCAGATAGTTGCCTCGCGGAGGCCTCTTTGTCCAGTGTCCATTCTGGGTCCGGAAACGGTACTGTTTTGATCATTGACCCCAGTAGAAGCTCTGCTGCTGTGAATTTTACACCTCCCCCGCTTAGCGGAGAGTGGGGTGTGGTAGAGGACATCTCCCCGAACGCGTGGGTATGTCCAGATAGTTGCCTCGCGGAGCCGTCTTTTGTCCAGTGTCCATTCTGGGTCCGGAAACGGTACTGTTTTGAGCATTGACCACAGTGGAAGCTCTGCTGCTGTGAATTTTACACCTCTCCCGCTTAGCGGAGAGTGGGGTGTGGTAGAGGACATCTCCCCGAACGCGTGGGTATGTCCAGATAGTTGCCTCGCGGAGGCCTCTTTGTCCAGTGTCCATTCTGGGTCCGGAAACGGTACTGTTTTGAGCATTGACCCCAGTAGAAGCTCTGCTGCTGTAAATTTTACACCTCTTTTGCTTAGCGGAGAGTGGGGTGTGGTAGAGGACATCTCCCCGAACGCGTGGGTATGTCCAGATAGTTGCCTCGCGGAGCCGTCTTTTGTCCAGTGTCCATTCTGGGTCCGGAAACGGTACTGTTTTGAGCATTGACCCCAGTAGAAGCTCTGCTGCTGTGAATTTTACACCTCTCCCGCTTAGCGGAGAGTGGGGTGTGGTAGAGGACATCTCCCCGAACGCGTGGGTATGTCCAGATAGTTGCCTCGCGGAGCCGTCTTTTGTCCAGTGTCCATTCTGGGTCCGGAAACGGTACATTTTTTAGCATTGACCCCAGTAGAAGCTCTGCTGCTGTGAATTTTACACCTCTCCCGCTTAGCGGAGAGTGGGGTGTGGTAGAGGACATCTCCCCGAACGCGTGGGTATGTCCAGATAGTTGCCTCGCGGAGCCGTCTTTTGTCCAGTGTCCATTCTGGGTCCGGAAACGGTACATTTTTTTGCATTGACCCCAGTAGAAGGGCTCCAGCTGTGAATTTTACACCTCTCCCGCTTAGCGGAGAGTGGGGTGTGGTAGAGGACATCTCCCTGAACACGTGGGTATGTCCAGATAGTTGCCTCGCGGAGGCCTCTTTGTCCAGTGTCCATTCTGGGTCCGGAAACGGTACTGTTTTGAGCATTGACCCCAGTAGAAGCTCTGCTGCTGTGAATTTTACACCTCCCCCGCTTAGCGGAGTGTGGGGTGTGGTAGAGGACATCTCCCTGAACGCGTGGGTATGTCCAGATAGTTGCCTCGCGGAGCCGTCTTTTGTCCAGTGTCCATTCTGGGTCCGGAAACGGTAAATATTTTAGTATTGATCCCAGTAGAAGCTCTGCTGCTGTGAATTTTACACCTCTCCCGCTTAGCGGAGAGTGGGGTGTGGTAGAGGACATATCCCTGAACACGTGGGTATGTCCAGATAGTTGCCTCGCGGAGGCCTCTTTGTCCAGTGTCCATTCTGGGTCCGGAAACGGTACTGTTTTGATCATTGACCCCAGTAGAAGCTCTGCTGCTGTGAATTTTACACCTCCCCCGCTTAGCGGAGAGTGGGGTCTGGTAGAGGACATCTCCCCGAACGCGTGGGTATGTCCAGATAGTTGCCTCGCGGAGCCGTCTTTTGTCCAGTGTCCATTCTGGGTCCGGAAACGGTACTGTTTTGAGCATTGACCCCAGTGGAAGCTCTGCTGCTGTGAATTTTACACCTCTCCCGCTTAGCGGAGAGTGGGGTGTGGTAGAGGACATCTCCCCGAACGCGTGGGTATGTCCAGATAGTTGCCTCGCGGAGGCCTCTTTGTCCAGTGTCCATTCTGGGTCCGGAAACGGTACTGTTTTGAGCATTGACCCCAGTAGAAGCTCTGCTGCTGTAAATTTTACACCTCTTTTGCTTAGCGGAGAGTGGGGTGTGGTAGAGGACATCTCCCCGAACGCGTGGGTATGTCCAGATAGTTGCCTCGCGGAGCCGTCTTTTGTCCAGTGTCCATTCTGGGTCCGGAAACGGTACTGTTTTGAGCATTGACCCCAGTAGAAGCTCTGCTGCTGTGAATTTTACACCTCTCCCGCTTAGCGGAGAGTGGGGTGTGGTAGAGGACATCTCCCCGAACGCGTGGGTATGTCCAGATAGTTGCCTCGCGGAGCCGTCTTTTGTCCAGTGTCCATTCTGGGTCCGGAAACGGTAATTTTTTTAGCATTGACCCCAGTAGAAGCTCTGCTGCTGTGAATTTTACACCTCTCCCGCTTAGCGGAGAGTGGGGTGTGGTAGAGGACATCTCCCCGAACGCGTGGGTATGTCCAGATAGTTGCCTCGCGGAGCCGTCTTTTGTCCAGTGTCCATTCTGGGTCCGGAAACGGTACATTTTTTTGCATTGACCCCAGTAGAAGGGCTCCAGCTGTGAATTTTACACCTCTCCCGCTTAGCGGAGAGTGGGGTGTGGTAGAGGACATCTCCCTGAACACGTGGGTATGTCCAGATAGTTGCCTCGCGGAGGCCTCTTTGTCCAGTGTCCATTCTGGGTCCGGAAACGGTACTGTTTTGAGCATTGACCCCAGTAGAAGCTCTGCTGCTGTGAATTTTACACCTCCCCCGCTTAGCGGAGTGTGGGGTGTGGTAGAGGACATCTCCCTGAACGCGTGGGTATGTCCAGATAGTTGCCTCGCGGAGCCGTCTTTTGTCCAGTGTCCATTCTGGGTCTGGAAACGGTACATCTTTTAGCATTGACCCCAGTAGAAGCTCTGCTGCTGTGAATTTTACACCTCTCCCGCTTAGCGGAGAGTCGGGTGTGGTAGAGGACATCTCCCCGAACGCGTGGGTATGTCCAGATAGTTGCCTCGCGGAGCCGTCTTTTGTCCAGTGTCCATTCTGGGTCCGGAAACGGTACATTTTTTTGCATTGACCCCAGTAGAAGGGCTCCAGCTGTGAATTTTACACCTCCCCCGCTTAGCGGAGAGTGGGGTGTGGTAGAGGACATCTCCCCGAACGCGTGGGTATGTCCAGATAGTTGCCTCGCGGAGCCGTCTTTTGTCCAGTGTCCATTCTGGGTCCGGAAACGGTACATTTTTTAGCATTGACCCCAGTAGAAGCTCTGCTGCTGTGAATTTTACACCTCTCCCGCTTAGCGGAGAGTGGGGTGTGGTAGAGGACATCTCCACGAACGCGTGGGTATGTCCAGATAGTTGCCTCGCGGAGGCCTCTTTGTCCAGTGTCCATTCTGGGTCCGGAAACGGTACTGTTTTGAGCATTGACCCCAGTAGAAGCTCTGCTGCTGTGAATTTTACACCTCCCCCGCTTAGCGGAGTGTGGGGTGTGGTAGAGGACATCTCCCTGAACGCGTGGGTATGTCCAGATAGTTGCCTCGCGGAGCCGTCTTTTGTCCAGTGTCCATTCTGGGTCTGGAAACGGTACATCTTTTAGCATTGACCCCAGTAGAAGCTCTGCTGCTGTGAATTTTACACCTCTCCCGCTTAGCGGAGAGTCGGGTGTGGTAGAGGACATCTCCCCGAACGCGTGGGTATGTCCAGATAGTTGCCTCGCGGAGCCGTCTTTTGTCCAGTGTCCATTCTGGGTCCGGAAACGGTACATTTTTTTGCATTGACCCCAGTAGAAGGGCTCCAGCTGTGAATTTTACACCTCCCCCGCTTAGCGGAGAGTGGGGTGTGGTAGAGGACATCTCCCCGAACGCGTGGGTATGTCCAGATAGTTGCCTCGCGGAGCCGTCTTTTGTCCAGTGTCCATTCTGGGTCCGGAAACGGTACATTTTTTAGCATTGACCCCAGTAGAAGCTCTGCTGCTGTGAATTTTACACCTCTCCCGCTTAGCGGAGAGTGGGGTGTGGTAGAGGACATCTCCACGAACGCGTGGGTATGTCCAGATAGTTGCCTCGCGGAGGCCTCTTTGTCCAGTGTCCATTCTGGGTCCGGAAACGGTACTGTTTTGAGCATTGACCCCAGTAGAAGCTCTGCTGCTGTGAATTTTACACCTCTCCCGCTTAGCGGAGAGTGGGGTGTGGTAGAGGACATCTCCCCGAACGCGTGGGTATGTCCAGATAGTTGCCTCGCGGAGCCGTCTTTTGTCCAGTGTCCATTCTGGGTCCGGAAACGGTACTGTTTTGAGCATTGACCCCAGTAGAAGCTCTGCTGCTGTGAATTTTACACCTCTCCCGCTTAGCGGAGAGTGGGGTGTGGTAGAGGACATCTCCCCGAACGCGAGGGTATGTCCAGATAGTTGCCTCGCGGAGCCGTCTTTTGTCCAGTGTCCATTCTGGGTCCGGAAACGGTACTGTTTTGAGCATTGACCCCAGTAGAAGCTCTGCTGCTGTGAATTTTACACCTCTCCCGCTTAGCGGAGAGTGGGGTGTGGTAGAGGACATCTCCCCGAACGCGTGGGAATGTCCAGATAGTTGCCTCGCGGAGGCCTCTTTGTCCAGTGTCCATTCTGGGTCCGGAAACGGTACTGTTTTGAGCATTGACCCCAGTAGAAGCTCTGCTGCTGTGAATTTTACACCTCTCCCGCTTAGCGGAGAGTGGGGTGTGGTAGAGGACATCTCCCCGAACGCGTGGGTATGTCCAGATAGTTGCCTCGCGGAGCCGTCTTTTGTCCAGTGTCCATTCTGGGTCCGGAAACGGTACTGTTTTGAGCATTGACCCCAGTAGAAGCTCTGCTGCTGTGAATTTTACACCTCTCCCGCTTAGCGGAGAGTGGGGTGTGGTAGAGGACATCTCCCCGAACGCGTGGGTATGTCCAGATAGTTGCCTCGCGGAGCCGTCTTTTGTCCAGTGTCCATTCTGGGTCCGGAAACGGTAAATATTTTAGTATTGATCCCAGTAGAAGCTCTGCTGCTGTGAATTTTACACCTCTCCCGCTTAGCGGAGAGTGGGGTGTGGTAGAGGACATATCCCTGAACACGTGGGTATGTCCAGATAGTTGCCTCGCGGAGGCCTCTTTGTCCAGTGTCCATTCTGGGTCCGGAAACGGTACTGTTTTGATCATTGACCCCAGTAGAAGCTCTGCTGCTGTGAATTTTACACCTCCCCCGCTTAGCGGAGAGTGGGGTGTGGTAGAGGACATCTCCCCGAACGCGTGGGTATGTCCAGATAGTTGCCTCGCGGAGCCGTCTTTTGTCCAGTGTCCATTCTGGGTCCGGAAACGGTACTGTTTTGAGCATTGACCCCAGTGGAAGCTCTGCTGCTGTGAATTTTACACCTCTCCCGCTTAGCGGAGAGTGGGGTGTGGTAGAGGACATCTCCCCGAACGCGTGGGTATGTCCAGATAGTTGCCTCGCGGAGGCCTCTTTGTCCAGTGTCCATTCTGGGTCCGGAAACGGTACTGTTTTGAGCATTGACCCCAGTAGAAGCTCTGCTGCTGTAAATTTTACACCTCTTTTGCTTAGCGGAGAGTGGGGTGTGGTAGAGGACATCTCCCCGAACGCGTGGGTATGTCCAGATAGTTGCCTCGCGGAGCCGTCTTTTGTCCAGTGTCCATTCTGGGTCCGGAAACGGTACTGTTTTGAGCATTGACCCCAGTAGAAGCTCTGCTGCTGTGAATTTTACACCTCTCCCGCTTAGCGGAGAGTGGGGTGTGGTAGAGGACATCTCCCCGAACGCGTGGGTATGTCCAGATAGTTGCCTCGCGGAGCCGTCTTTTGTCCAGTGTCCATTCTGGGTCCGGAAACGGTACATTTTTTAGCATTGACCCCAGTAGAAGCTCTGCTGCTGTGAATTTTACACCTCTCCCGCTTAGCGGAGAGTGGGGTGTGGTAGAGGACATCTCCCCGAACGCGTGGGTATGTCCAGATAGTTGCCTCGCGGAGCCGTCTTTTGTCCAGTGTCCATTCTGGGTCCGGAAACGGTACATTTTTTTGCATTGACCCCAGTAGAAGGGCTCCAGCTGTGAATTTTACACCTCTCCCGCTTAGCGGAGAGTGGGGTGTGGTAGAGGACATCTCCCCGAACGCGTGGGTATGTCCAGATAGTTGCCTCGCGGAGCCGTCTTTTGTCCAGTGTCCATTCTGGGTCCGGAAACGGTACATTTTTTAGCATTGACCCCAGTAGAAGCTCTGCTGCTGTGAATTTTACACCTCTCCCGCTTAGCGGAGAGTGGGGTGTGGTAGAGGACATCTCCCCGAACGCGTGGGTATGTCCAGATAGTTGCCTCGCGGAGCCGTCTTTTGTCCAGTGTCCATTCTGGGTCCGGAAACGGTACATTTTTTTGCATTGACCCCAGTAGAAGGGCTCCAGCTGTGAATTTTACACCTCCCCCGCTTAGCGGAGAGTGGGGTGTGGTAGAGGACATCTCCCCGAACGCGTGGGTATGTCCAGATAGTTGCCTCGCGGAGCCGTCTTTTGTCCAGTGTCCATTCTGGGTCCGGAAACGGTACTGTTTTGAGCATTGACCCCAGTGGAAGCTCTGCTGCTGTGAATTTTACACCTCCCCCGCTTAGCGGAGAGTGGGGTGTGGTAGAGGACATCTCCCCGAACGCGTGGGTATGTCCAGATAGTTGCCTCGCGGAGGCCTCTTTGTCCAGTGTCCATTCTGGGTCCGGAAACGGTACTGTTTTGAGCATTGACCCCAGTAGAAGCTCTGCTGCTGTGAATTTTACACCTCTCCCGCTTAGCGGAGAGTGGGGTGTGGTAGAGGACATCTCCCCGAACGCGTGGGTATGTCCAGATAGTTGCCTCGCGGAGCCGTCTTTTGTCCAGTGTCCATTCTGGGTCCGGAAACGGTACATTTTTTAGCATTGACCCCAGTAGAAGCTCTGCTGCTGTGAATTTTACACCTCTCCCGCTTAGCGGAGAGTGGGGTGTGGTAGAGGACATCTCCCCGAACGCGTGGGTATGTCCAGATAGTTGCCTCGCGGAGCCGTCTTTTGTCCAGTGTCCATTCTGGGTCCGGAAACAGTACTGTTTTGAGCATTGACCCCAGTAGAAGCTCTGCTGCTGTGAATTTTACACCTCTCCCGCTTAGCGGAGAGTGGGGTGTGGTAGAGGACATCTCCCCGAACGCATGGGTATGTCCAGATAGTTGCCTCGCGGAGCCGTCTTTTGTCCAGTGTCCATTCTGGGTCCGGAAACGGTACATTTTTTAGCATTGACCCCAGTAGAAGCTCTGCTGCTGTGAATTTTACACCTCTCCCGCTTAGCGGAGAGTGGGGTGTGGTAGAGGACATCTCCCCGAACGCGTGGGTATGTCCAGATAGTTGCCTCGCGGAGCCGTCTTTTGTCCAGTGTCCATTCTGGGTCCGGAAACAGTACTGTTTTGAGCATTGACCCCAGTAGAAGCTCTGCTGCTGTGAATTTTACACCTCTCCCGCTTGGCGGAGAGTGGGGTGTGGTAGAGGACATCTCCCCGAACGCATGGGTATGTCCAGATAGTTGCCTCGCGGAGCCGTCTTTTGTCCAGTGTCCATTCTGGGTCCGGAAACGGTACATTTTTTAGCATTGACCCCAGTAGAAGCTCTGCTGCTGTGAATTTTACACCTCTCCCGCTTAGCGGAGAGTGGGGTGTGGTAGAGGACATCTCCCCGAACGCGTGGGTATGTCCAGATAGTTGCCTCGCGGAGCCGTCTTTTGTCCAGTGTCCATTCTGGGTCCGGAAACGGTACTGTTTTGAGCATTGACCCCAGTAGAAGCTCTGCTGCTGTGAATTTTACACCTCTCCCGCTTAGCGGAGAGTGGGGTGTGGTAGAGGACATCTCCCCGAACGCGTGGGTATGTCCAGATAGTTGCCTCGCGGAGCCGTCTTTTGTCCAGTGTCCATTCTGGGTCCGGAAACGGTACTGTTTTGAGCATTGACCCCAGTAGAAGCTCTGCTGCTGTGAATTTTACACCTCTCCCGCTTAGCGGAGAGTGGGGTGTGGTAGAGGACATCTCCCCGAACGCGTGGGTATGTCAAGATAGTTGCCTCGCGAAGCCGTCTTTTGTCCAGTGTCCATTCTGGGTCCGGAAACGGTACTGTTTTGAGCATTGACCCCAGTAGAAGCTCTGCTGCTGTGAATTTTACACCTCTCCCGCTTAGCGGAGAGTGGGGTGTGGTAGAGGACATCTCCCCGAACGCGTGGGTATGTCCAGATAGTTGCCTCGCGAAGCCGTATTTTGTCCAGTGTCCATTCTGGGTCCGGAAACGGTACTGTTTTGAGCATTGACCCCAGTAGAAGCTCTGCTGCTGTGAATTTTACACCTCTCCCGCTTAGCGGAGAGTGGGGTGTGGTAGAGGACATCTCCCCGAACGCGTGGGTATGTCCAGATAGTTGCCTCGCGGAGGCCTCTTTGTCCAGTGTCCATTCTGGGTCCGGAAACGGTACTGTTTTGAGCATTGACCCCAGTAGAAGCTCTGCTGCTGTGAATTTTACACCTCTCCCGCTTAGCGGAGAGTGGGGTGTGGTAGAGGACATCTCCCCGAACGCGTGGGTATGTCCAGATAGTTGCCTCGCGGAGCCGTCTTTTGTCTAGTGTCCATTCTGGGTCCGGAAACGGTACTGTTTTGAGCATTGACCCCAGTAGAAGCTCTGCTGCTGTGAATTTTACACCTCTCCCGCTTAGCGGAGACTGGGGTGTGGTACAGGACATCTCCCTGAACACGTGGTTATGTCCAGATAGTTGTCTCGCGGAGCCGTCTTTTGTCCAGTGTCCATTCTGGGTCCGGAAACGGTACTGTTTTGAGCATTGACCCCAGTAGAAGCTCTGCTGCTGTGAATTTTACACCTCTCCCGCTTAGCGGAGAGTGGGGTGTGGTAGAGGACATCTCCCCGAACGCGTGGGTATGTCCAGATAGTTGCCTCGCGGAGCCGTCTTTTGTCCAGTGTCCATTCTGGGTCCGGAAACGGTACTGTTTTGAGCATTGACCCCAGTAGAAGCTCTGCTGCTGTGAATTTTACACCTCTCCCGCTTAGCGGAGAGTGGGGTGTGGTAGAGGACATCTCCCCGAACGCGTGGGTATGTCCAGATAGTTGCCTCGCGGAGCCGTCTTTTGTCCAGTGTCCAATTTATAAAGTCCATGCACTCCAGTGAATAGCATTTATCCATTTAGATAATTTTTTTATGTTATTTAATTACTTATTTTTACACAGAAACATAATGTGTGTCTTTACAATAACTGTAATGTAATAATAATACTAATAATGTAATGTAAAAATTATTTAATTAACGAATTAAATAACCTTATTTTATTCTGAAAGCAACCGGATGTCTTAAATCTGCTAGCTCTCAGACCGGAAGTTCTAAATTTGCTCATAAGACGGAGCCCGTCGCCGCGGCATTTATAAAGTGATCGCAAACACCTGATCCTTCCTTAATTTCGTTCTGACAATAAATGTGACGGCTGAAATCTATCTGGCCCTATGAAATCAAGCCTCGCCCTCGTTTTTGCGAACAACTGCGATTAATTTTACCCATTCTTCGATTCGTGTGCAGTGCACGGCGAAGGCGTGAGACTGCACACTGCTGTGATAAGTTTTGTGGGTGAGTGATGCCTGCATGAGAGATAGGCTATCATGTCGTCAAGGCAGTCATAATCAACGTTTATGTAGTGATTTGATCATTGATGAACGAATCATAAACGAAAATGATCTCGCTTTTATCTGAACTGTCAAAGCACTTATTTAAATGGTGAATGATTGAGCCCCTTACGCCTATAGCCTGCAATTGCAAATAGGCAAGCTGTCACTTGGAAATAAAGGCATGCAGTCCATTTATACCTTTTTTTAATAATATCACAGACAGTGATGCCGCATCACTGCATGCGCTCCCAAATCATCACCATGACAGACATCACCATGACAGACCACCACCATGACAGACCACCACCATGACAGACCACCACCATGACAGACCATCACCATGACAGACCATCACCATGACAGACCAACACCATGACAGACCACCACCATGACAGACCACCACCATGACAGACCACCACCATGACAGACCACCACCATGACAGACCATCACCATGACAGACTACCACCATGACAGACTACCACCATGACAGACCATCACCATGACAGACCACCACCATGACAGACCACCATGACAGACTACCACCATGACAGACCATCACCATGACAGACCATCACCATGACAGACCACCACCATGACAGACCACCACCATGACAGACCACCACCATGACAGACCACCACCATGACAGACCACCACCATCACAGACCATCAGCATGACAGACCACCACCATGACAGACCACCACCATGACAGACCACCACCATGACAGACCATCACCATGACAGACCACCACCATGACAGACCACCATGACAGACCACCACCATGACAGACCATCAGCATGACAGACCACCACCATGACAGACCATCATCATGACAGACCACCACCATGACAGACCATCAGCATGACAGACCACCACCATGACAGACCACCACCATGACAGACCACCACCATGACAGACCATCACCATGACAGACCACCACCATGACAGACCACCATGACAGACCATCACCATGACAGACCACCACCATGACAGACCATCACCATGACAGACCACCACCATGACAGACCATCACCATGACAGACCACCACCATGACAGACCACCACCATGACAGACCACCATGACAGACCATCACCATGACAGACCACCATGACAGACCACCACCATGACAGACCACCACCATGACAGACCACCACCATGACAGACCACCACCATGACAGACCACCACCATGACAGACCATCACCATGACAGACCATCACCATGACAGACCACCACCATGACAGACCATCACCATGACAGACCACCATGACAGACCACCACCATGACAGACCACCACCATGACAGACCATCACCATGACAGACCACCACCATGACAGACCATCAGCATGACAGACCACCACCATGACAGACCATCACCATGACAGACCACCACCATGACAGACCATCACCATGACAGACCATCACCATGACAGACCACCACCATGACAGACCATCACCATGACAGACCACCATGACAGACCATCACCATGACAGACCACCATGACAGACCACCACCATGACAGACCACCACCATGACAGACCACCACCATGACAGACCACCACCATGACAGACCACCACCATGACAGACCATCACCATGACAGACCACCACCATGACAGACCATCACCATGACAGACCACCATGACAGACCATCACCATGACAGACCACCATGACAGACCACCATGACAGACCACCACCATGACAGACCACCATGACAGACCACCACCATGACAGACCACCACCATGACAGACCATCACCATGACAGACCATCACCATGACAGACCATCACCATGACAGACCACCACCATGACAGACCACCATGACAGACCACCACCATGACAGACCACCACCATGACAGACCATCACCATGACAGACCATCACCATGACAGACCACCACCATGACAGACCACCACCATGACAGACCACCACCATGACAGACCATCACCATGACAGACCACCATGACAGACCACCACCATGACAGACCACCACCATGACAGACCACCACCATGATAGACCATCACCATGACAGACCACCACCATGACAGACCACCACCATGACAGACCACCACCATGACAGACCACCACCATGACAGACCATCACCATGACAGACCACCACCATGACAGACCATCACCATGACAGACCACCACCATGACAGACCACCATGACAGACCACCATGACAGACCACCACCATGACAGACCACCACCATGACAGACCACCACCATGACAGACCACCACCATGACAGACCATCACCATGACAGACCACCATGACAGACCATCACCATGACAGACCATCACCATGACAGACCATCACCATGACAGACCACCACCATGACAGACCACCACCATGACAGACCACCACCATGACAGACCATCACCATGACAGACCACCATGACAGACCATCACCATGACAGACCATCACCATGACAGACCACCACCATGACAGACCATCACCATGACAGACCACCATGACAGACCATCACCATGACAGACCATCACCATGACAGACCATCACCATGACAGACCACCACCATGACAGACCACCACCATGACAGACCACCACCATGACAGACCATCACCATGACAGACCACCACCATGACAGACCATCACCATGACAGACCACCATGACAGACCATCACCATGACAGACCATCACCATGACAGACCACCACCATGACAGACCACCACCATGACAGACCATCACCATGACAGACCATCACCATGACAGACCATCACCATGACAGACCACCACCATGACAGACCACCACCATGACAGACCATCACCATGACAGACCATCACCATGACAGATCACCACCATGACAGACCATCACCATGACAGACCACCACCATGACAGACCACCACCATGACAGACCATCACCATGACAGACCACCACCATGACAGACCATCACCATGACAGACCACCACCATGACAGACCACCACCATGACAGACCATCACCATGACAGACCACCACCATGACAGACCATCACCATGACAGACCATCACCATGACAGACCACCACCATGACAGACCATCACCATGACAGACCACCACCATGACAGACCATCAGCATGACAGACCATCACCATGACAGACCACCACCATGACAGACCATCATCATATTTTTTTTTTTTTTTGTCTTTCTACATTGGAACCAACTAATGGCCCATTGCATAGTAAAGTCTGAAATTAAATACACGCAACAACTTTTTTTTGCCGTCCACTATTCTTTTAATTAAATCACCATAACATTAGGCCTTTGCAATCTATAGGTGAGGCACATACTGTATGTGGAATTTGGTGTGGCCTCTTGATTCAGTTGCCAGCTTTTGGGCAACAGTAGGCTACGGTAATTTAAAGTAGCCAATATAAAGTCATAGTTGGAATGACTTTACGGTCGGTGGTTCGGGACATTTTGGCGTGTGTGTGTCCATGTTTTTATTTATTTTTCTCTCAAGTCAGACAGAGAACTTTGTTAACATTTTATCCAAGTTAACCGTATCTTCATTAGTCTGTTCTAGAGGAAATCGCCAATCTACAAGATTGATGCTTTGTGTGAGCTATTTAACGAGAGATCTTGGGCCCCATTGTAAAAACAGCCTGCACTTATTTTTAGGGCTTTCTTTTTCTTTTCTTTTCTTTATTCTTTTTACTAATTTTGAAAAACATTTTTTAAATGTTTCAAATAGCCAATCTCCATTGACACGTTTGGACCATCTTAAAAAAGGTTAAAAGGTTGAAATGTTAAAATTGTGATTGGGATTAAAGCTGCTATAAGCAATAATATGTCAACATTTGAATGACCTTTTTTCTTATTTGTTTTGTATTCAGACAGCCAGCAGTGGGTAGAACGCTCCCCCAGCAGGCAACAAACAATAGATGGACGTTTCGGCCGTGTGGCCTTCTTCAACTCTAAATCTAAATGGCAACATATCTGTGTCACTTATAAAGGGGAACTACCTGGGTGCATTGCACTAAACGGTCCGGGTATAACATACATTGTCATAACATTAGTAGTTTTTCCAGTTATTTTCCATTTAGGAGAATTAAAACAAGAAATAATACAAGCAGAGCTTCTACTGGGGTCAATGCTCAAAACAGTATACCGTTTCCGGACCCAGAATGGACACTGGACAAAAGACGGCTCCGCGAGGCAACTATCTGGACATACCCACGCGTTCGGGGAGATGTCCTCTACCACACCCCACTCTCCGCTAAGCGGGAGAGGTGTAAAATTCACAGCAGCAGAGCTTCTACTGGGGTCAATGCTCAAAAATGTACCGGAGAATTAAAACAAGAAATAATACAAATAAAAACAAAAAATATACATACACAGAACCGTGCACCCGTTACACCATTACGTGGTATTATTCAAATGAGTGCTTGCTCTCGCTTTCTTCTTTAAGGCTTCATAATCACAAATTTCACATCAGGGCATAAGCAAAATAACTTAAATAAAGAAATCACTGACAAATAATTAAAGTTAAATTAAAAACAAAAGTACAAAATCTGCTTTAATGCTTGTAAATGTCGATCAGAGTGAAGTGACCATCCCCCCTCAGATTATAGTTAAAACTGAAGTGCTATATTTGGGTATTCAAATCAGTGTTTCATTGGCTACTATAGCAAAAACAAGTTTTTCATTGGTGTCAAAAAAAAATAGAAGAAGATGTTAACAGATGGAAACATTTGCCATCATCAGTAGCCTACCGGCACGTATAGCAGTGGTTAAAATGAATGTCCTGCCTCGTATTAATTTTATTAGCTCAATGGTGCCGCTGGCACCCCCAGCTAATTATTGGAAAAAGCTGGACACATTAAGGAAATATATTTGGAATAATAAGCGACCTAGTATTAAATGGTCAGTGCTTCAGTATGGGAAGTCTGATGGGGGATGGGCATGCCCTAATTTCAAATTGTATCATTGGGCTTTTGTGTTGAGAAATATCATTGTTTGGATGGATAAGGATAAAACGGCTTCTTGGGAAAAATTAGAACAGGAATTATTAGACACTGTAGGAATGAAAGGTTTTCTTTTGATGGGTATTTCTATTAAGAAATGTAATTTGTATTATGGTCCAATGTTCTCATATTTACTTCAGGTGTTTAGAGCAGTAGAGAAATATATAGGGTTTGGAACTAAGTGGTGTAAATCTTCTCCATTGTGGAACAACATATGCTATCTGGGGGGAGGCCATTCACCAATAGGAGTTGGGAGGAGAAGGGCATTAAGCCCCTTCAAGATATTAATGGAGCAAATAATATTATGGACTTCCAGGACATAGTGAGAAGGTACGGGATTGATATAGGCATTCTCTGTTCTTTTATTTCAGAATCAGATCTGCTTGTAGAGCCTATGGGGTTCCCTGGGGAGCAGAATTAAAGGACCATCCCATTCTTAACTTGTTTCAAAATGCCCCTAAACGAATCGTGTCATATCTATATGATCAACTAAATGCCCAGAAATATGCCCCCTCTACAGGAATGGAGGCCTGGAATAGGGATATAGCTGATGAAGGGCACGAAATAGATTGGGAGGTCACTTGGAATAATGTGGCTGGAGCATCAAAGAATCCAAATCATCAGTATATACACTTTAAGTTTAGTCACAGAGCGTATGTAACGCCGAGAATTAGGCACCGAATGGGATTGGCATCTGACCCATACTGCACATTCTGTGCCCCAGGAACATGGGCTCATTTGTTCATATGGTATGGGAATGTCCGGGGATCTACGAGTTTTGGGGAAGAGTTACAAGGACTTTGACAGATCTATTGGGGGTGCATTTTCCGATGGATCCATTTGTACACCTGTTAAACGATGATTCTATGTTACCTCTTGCAAGGTCTGGTTGGCTGGACTTACGGCAGCCAAAAAGATCATAGCCCAACACTGGAATCCCCCACATGATGATTCAAAAACACATTGGCTGCGAAGCTTTCTGGACATTGCTTATCTGGAACTGTCATCGGCAAGGATTAATCAGGCCCAAAATTGCACAATTTCAATGTGGACAGACCTAATATCGGACCTGAAAGACTTACTGACCAGGTGATGTGTGTGTGTGTGTGTGTGTGTGTGTGTGTGTGTGTGTGTGTGTGTGTGTGTGTGTGTGTGTGTGTGTGTGTGTGTGCACATGCACACGAGTAAGCGTGTGAGAGTGAATGTTGTGAGTTCAATTTTGTATACTGTAAAATGACTATGCTGTGTTCTTGTTCAGAAAACAAATAAAAAATTGAATGAGAAAAACAAAACAAAAGTACAAAAGCTTACAGCATGCCACAAATGCCATGTCTTAAGCTTGTAGCTCTGCTATTTCTGCCATTTTAGAAAAAAATGTTACAGACCTTGTACAGACATTTTTCCAACATAGAAATTATTGACGATTATGCAAAGAATAAGTGATTATCTCAAATAATTGTGATTAGATGATTAGCTAATTAATTGTCTACATATATATAAGCCTATCTGCCGGTCGTCAAATTCTCGAATCAGGAATGCGACAAACACTAAACACAATCTCAGTGAATTCAAGGTTTCGAGGTGTGTAATTGTTTCCTTGAAGCACACATCTTTCCATGCACAGAAAATCCTGAATGCCACCCAAATCCATATGCACTGTCTACATTGCTTCCACACAACTGTCATAGTTTCTGTACAAATATTACTTTTGTCTGACACACTGCCATTGCGCAACATTTCACTGCACAACTATGTCACAAATTCTCCATTCACCGACCCCTCCCCTTTTCATTGTGCACGCACGCACGCGCACACCACACACACACACACACACACACACACACACACACACACACACACACACACACACACACACACACGGGCGCAACAGTACAGGACAGTATGTTACATTAGTAGAGTGCAGTATGACAGTCTGGTACAGTACGGTACAGTACAGTATGACAGTCTGGTACAGTACAGCATTGCACAGAACAGCATAGTAGGCCTACAGTATGGTACCGCATACATTAAAGTAGGCCTACATTAAAATTGTAGCCTACTTGTCCGTTGGAGAAGTGACTATTGATTTCACTTTTTCTGTGACTCTCCTTGCTATATTCCCAATTTTGTTAATAGCGCTAGAATGTCTGTGATATCATCTTACATGCATTTCATGTAGTCTATTCCAAATACAGCCATAGATCGGTCCCAGTCTTAAGTTGAGTAGCCCTGCATAAACACACATTGGTTAATATTTTTGTTAATTTAAAATCTTCATATTAAATGTAGCCTTTTGATTATGTGTTCATTCCCTTCTAGGAGCAGTAAATCAATGGCTCCATCTACTGGTGGAGTGAATCATCTACATCTATACTAATAACATGCAATTGTGTTTAACTCGTAGCACCTGTGTCTTTTCTGCTGCAGAGTTCAGCGAGCGAGCTGTGTTCTTTCACTGACTTGAGTGAGTAAACCTTTATATTATGTATTCTTTATCTGGCTGTTCTCCTACGTTATTGTTTGACAAAAGTCACAAAGTAGTGGATCAGTTTATTCTGTTCGTCGTTTGACAACATGCGAAGAGTTGTGTGCAGTATAGTGTTGTCTGTTGTGTAATGCTGTGTTGTGATGTAGGCTACTTCAGTTGATGAAAGATGAAGCAGGGACCCCCACTGCTATTGTATAAAACTTGTTTTCATAGATAATAGCTGATCTACAAGCTCACAACCAGCAGCCCTGCGACATGTTGTGAGCATCTATCTTTCCCCCCCGCAGCTAATGTTCACTGCAATGCAGAATAGGGATGATATAGCGTTCAAGTTGTCAATGTAAAACAATATCCTGCACCCTTAGCCCTGTAAGACATGGACACGTACTTGCAAAAAAGAGATTTAAACCTTACTACTACTTTGTACTACTAGGACTTTGCAGAGGAAATTATGTTAAAAAAGTTTTATGAAAGTTTTAAGCACATTTATAATAATATTAAATAAATAATTTACATTCTGTGGATATCTTTCACAATAATACATAACACATGTTCTAGACATTCTAATGATAACAAAAAAAAACATATATTATCCAGAAACTTTAATTTGTGAGATTTTCAGCCTCTGTGCGGGGTATTTATATGCAAATATCATGACCAATGGCATTGCAATGAACATCAATGATGAGGTGAAAAAATAACAGAAATAATAATTAAGTAATTCATTAAAATAAAAATGTTACCGAAAAGCAACGCTGGGTCTTACAGGGTTAGACTCACTAAAAGTTGAGATTGGACACAATCATGTGATGTCACCCTCCGGGAGTCCTGAGGTGCAATGCTGTACTCGGTACTTTAGGCCTACTCTAACGTTGTTGAAGTATGACTCATAAAATGTCCCTGGGACCCATCTAAAAGACAACCCGTGGGTCCCAGGACCCCATTACATCTATCTGTGCTCACTGAGGCTCCAGTTTCTTTGCAAGGTTTGCTGCAGTGGTCTGTCTCATCCCTCCATCGTCATGGAAGAGAGAGGGAGTGGGACAGCAGCCAAATCATCTCCTTCTCCTTGACATTGCTTCATGTTGCCCTGTCTTGACCCTGGGGTGGTTTCCTCTGTCCAAATATGTGTGTATTTGAACCTGGGCGCTTGTGCTAGTTTCCCCACATACCTGCATGCATGCCCCACCCAGTTATTAATATGTACAGTATGTGTCCCTGTTATGCCCGTATATGGAGTTTTTTGTCAAGCATGCCAAATGAGGCTTTTTGTGGCGGTTCTGGACAACCGTGGGTCTGCCCGACTCGACACCGGACACTGCATTCCCTGTGGGGGTGTGGAACGCGTGTGTCAAATTTAAAGTCGGTTCCCGAGTTACATGGATTACACACGTACGTACGTACACACGTACAGAGACTTGGTGCATTTAAGTCTCTGTATGTCTGTAAAAGAAGTTGAAAAAGCCTAATGCATTAAGCCATAAGCATCTATATGCTTATGGCTTAATGCATTATGCTTGTTGGATTTCTGTTTTATTCTGTGAAGGAGGAGCAATCTTCATTCACAACCATGTCCAGATGTGATGCATGCTTGTAGTGTTTGGCACATCTTTTCAGTTGGGGTCGGTCAGTTGGAAACTACACATGAATTTGGGGGTTACTATGAGTGCAATTGCGATATCGAAATATTTAGAATACTTACATAGTTACATTCACGTTGGTTTATAATCAGTAGAATAATAAAGGTTACACATTTCTGTATGTAATGTGTCTCTGCTGTTGCAAAATGTTACATTTTTCAGGGGAAAACAAATCAAAATTAAGCAATACTGCCTCATCAAAGTTGGGTATTTTGACTTTGTATATTGTCAGATTCTCTAAACCTCTTAGCTCAACCAGAAGAGGGCACTGTTGTTTAACCAGTTACTACTAAGACAATATCAATGAATAACATACTTTGGGGGCTGCAGTCTTGGACACCCAGGTGTGTCTATTTCAGGGCTGGACTCACTTGCTCCGGTTGCTTGTAAACCTTGGTTAGAACGAGCTTTGCAAGCATTGCTTGCATCATCTAAGTGTCTGCAGTTCGATGTGAATAAAAAGTCAGTTTAGCTTTAGATGTTGTAAAGCTGCCACCAACTTTTGCATGCTGTGTCCTTGCTTGCGCATGCACATCATTTTATTATATTATATATATATATATATATATATATATATATATATATATATATATATATATATTATTTCAATTTCTTTATTTGAGTCCACATTAATAAAATGCATCAAGGGCACACATGTTTTTCAGTTGCTTCTGATATCCCACACACAAAGAGAAATGCTATTTCATTTTCAGGTCATTAACGCATTTCTTGTGACGACGCGTTTACATTTAATTTACAGATGTGCTCATTCTATGACACAATTTAAATTTTAAATAAAATATAATTTAATTTTCAATTTTCCAAAAATGCCCTGCTAATTAGTGGAAAATGAAAATGCGATGTGCTTAGCTTTTGCTTCATCTCCAAGTGTGCTCATTCTATGACCGAATGAAAAAGCAAAAGCAAATCATATTGCACTTTCATTTTCAAATCGTACACAACAAAATTTGAAAATGAGAATGCAATGTTATTTTCTTTTTCATTCTGTCATAGAATAAGCACGCCTGGAGATGAAATGTAAATGCTATTATATATTCTCTTAACGCATTTCTTGCGACAAAAATAAATCTAAAATGCAATAGCATTTACATTTAATCTACAGATGTGCTCATTCTATGACACAATTATAATTATAAATAAAGGATGATTTGATGCCCTGCTAATTAGTGGACAATATAAAAAAAATCATATGAAATAAGAAATGCTTTTTAACCTTCAGATAATGAACGCATTTAATGACCTGAAAATGAACATTTTGACGAAATGACTTTTCGTATTTACCATTTCATTTGAATTTTGTCAGCTTTATGTTCCATACACGCGTGCATACAAATACAGTTTTCAATCCACATGGCCGTATTGACAATACAAATATTACATCATTATTATACATCTTCATTTGAAATGTAATCTAGATTGACAAGACATGTTGTTCTCTTTTGCACCAGTATACATCAATAGCCTAAAGATGTTGGATCCCTGCCATCCAGTCAAGGTCTTAGAGGGCCTCAACAGGCTACGACTCAACTGTTCCTTGTGTGATGTGATTTTGAGCTGTGGGGGACAGGAGTTCCCCTGCCATCGAGCCTTACTAGCCTCATTTAGCACCTACTTTGAGGTAAATGTACAACATACATTTAGCTGCTGTTGTTCAGGGAATGACCTTCATTTCTGACTTGGCTTCCACCTTAACCGAACTAACTTTACCTTTTCAACCTGCACAGGCTATGTTTAGATCTGTCCCGTTGGAGTGCACACAGGAAAAGCTCCAAATCTGTGATATGGAACCTGAGGTGTTGGACACATTGTTGAACTACGCCTACACCTCGACAGTGTCCATCTCCTTGAAAAATGTGCAGGTAATGTATGATCTCTCTAGGTCGTCCTCAGACGAGCCTTCCATCGTCGCTTCCAGTCATCTCGGTTCTCCATACATCCGGCCAGCTCGTTGGTGCTTTGCGCTCCTGCATCTTTCTTGAGTACATCCATAAATCATATCATCATAAACCATATTCATTGTCTGTGTTTTTGTCCTCTGCTTACACATAATGTTTTCTTTGATCTAGGCCCTGCTGGCAGCATCCACATTGTTGGATGTCACAGCTGTTCAAGAGGCCTGTCTTGACTACATGGGGCGTCACGTGGAGAAGGTACCAAGACTGAATTAGTATTTAGACGATTTTTATGAACATGGCTAGTAGTTAACTTGTATTGCCATTTTATTTAGCGAATGCAAAGTCCTTAAGCCAAACGGTTGCCTCCTGGTCTGCTGTGTGGAGGGTAATTAATCCTCCTTCCAGTCTTTGGAGAGGACAAACTTCTATGATGTGCTTCATAGTTTGCTCCTCACCACACGCACACAGTGGGCTTGGGCTACTGCCCCATTTGTGGAGGCTGGCCAAGCAGGGGCCATGTCCAGTCCTGAATCTATTGAGCGTAGACCAGAGTATATAGAGTATTGCCATTCATATTCATTGACAGACAAATGCATCACGTTGAAAAAGTCATGTTTTTAACTTCACTAACTACTATATAGCATATTATGTCAGTTACATAATAAATTATAAAGTTACGTGTTTAACGCATTCAGGACGGGAACCCCATTTTGGTATTTGATGCATTATGTTATACTTTAGCGCAGCTACGAGCTTGTGGAACTGCTATTTTGGAAAGATCTTGGAAATGTGGCGCAAATCATAGAATATGTATTCTTTCAGAGCTAACGTTTTTAACTCAAATATTTTAGCATGAACGAAAATAGAGCCCATTATCTATTTCTTTATGATTATACTATATGCGTCTGTGAAACATCATGTGACATTTAATTGTAATTTCAGATGACCGTGTCTTCCGCCTAGCAACATAGAAACTGTCTGGTGTAATATTAATCACATGTCAACAGTTGTTTACTTTGTCTGATAATTTGTCTGTAATCTAGATGTAGAGTTTGAGAATACATCTTAGACTTAAACTGTTTGTTGTTAAGAAATCCTACTTTTTAATTATGGTCCCATAAGGTGGTTGTAGCACACTGTCATCAGAGTATTATCTTCATTAAAGGTGACATGCCCCCCCTTCCCCCCATGTCATATAGGCTGGTCTAGCAAAAGGACAAATGGATGGAATCATGAGTGAGATGTTTGTTGATCCCAACCATCCCAAAAAGGTCTTACTGGGCCTATGCAAGCGGTGGCTCAAAGGAGACTTGTGTGATGTTATTCTGTGCTGTGAGGAACAGTGGTTCCCCTGTCATCGCAGCGTACTGGCCTCCTTGAGCACTTATTTTGAGGTAAATACACACATTTATTGATATGGGAATGACATTTTTGATCTGGTGGTGTTATAGGGGAATGACAATCAATCCTGCCTTGCTTTCATGTGAACTGGATATCCAATCACCTGTTAACACAATGTACATAAAGGTTTAAAGGTAGAGTCAGTGATTTCACTTAATTCAAATATCACTTATTTTTTTCTTTTGTTGTGATAATCCTCTCTGCTATAGAGTGTGCTGACCATATAAGGAGTTCCTCCCTGTCCCCAGTTAACCCCTGGGGGTCAAAAAACCTTAGGTTTCGTTTTTGTTCTCTATCCTGATTGGATGAAAGCTTGTGTCCCAAGGCAAAAACGAAACCTAAGGGTTTTTGACTGAAATCACTGACACCCCCTTTAATACTCCAACCATTCACCTTTCCAACCTGCACAGGCTATGTTTACATCTGGGATGATGGAGTCAACACAGCAAAAAGTGACCATCAGTGGCGTGAAACCTAAGATGCTAGGCCTGCTTGTGAACTATGCCTACATCTCGGAGGTCTCCATCTCCAAAGCAAATGTCCAGGTACTGTCTTAACATTTATTATTCTTTGTTATGTTTGTATAACAAAAATGCAGACAAAAATGTGTTGTTTCTTTGGTCTAGGCCCTGCTGGCAGCATCAGACTTTTTGGATGTCACAGCTGTTCGAGAGGCCTGCGGTGAATACTTGAAGCGTCACATAGACATACATAACTGTGTTGGGATTCACTGCCTTGCTGAGACCCACTCCTCTGCAGTGCTGGAGCAGCACAGCATGGATTACATCTTGGAGCACTTCAGTGACATCTACCGGCAGGTCAGTGATTCTTTGTCTGTTGACTGTTGTTGACTCGTCCTCCTTTCTTTTAATAACCTACTCAACCTGTTAGCACCACAGCAGTCACAAACCTGGGTAAAATATCATTCCATCAGTCCCCCCCCCCCCCCCACACACACACACACACACACACACACACACACACTGATTTTGTTTCTGCCAATAGGAGGAGTTCTTGTCTCTCTCTGTGGAAAGACTGACGGCAATCCTTTCCAGTGACCATCTCAATGGTCAGGAGGACATGGTGTTTGAGGCTGCCATGGCGTGGTTGATGAAGTTACCTACACACGGGCAGAGCTTTGAAAGCAGAGCGCAGTCATTCTTTAAGGTACAGTAGCTGCATTCTACACTATAACAACCGACAAAAGTTCAGTTCGGCTGGGTCCCCCGAACCAAAGAAACGGTGGACAGACAAAGGTCATTTCATACTGCTCGCACTCACGGCTTGCACTGTTGGTGTTGAGTGGAGACTTGCTTAAGCAGTTCGTAGGCTGCACTACAGCCAGCACAGCACTGCTGAAAGTGGAATAGATAGCTGAATTAAGTTTAACACAATAGATTTTACAATTTACAATTTAGGCATTTAGCAGACACTCTTAATCCAGAGCGATTTACATTAAGCAAGAACAAAAGCATGGGAATACATCACATAAAAGCATTTATCATGAAACATGCGTAAGCTAAGAAAGTAACAGTGGAATATCTATATAATGAAACTATACAAACTATACATATATACTACTATATGCTATACAGATTTTGCGAAATTTGTGACAGGTAATGAGATAATGCTCTTAGTTATTGTTTGTGATGTTATGCATGTCTATAGTTAGAAAATATGTGATAGCCT
>NC_137881.1:36823100-36833100 GCF_963924005.1 Protomyctophum bolini | reverse complement strand
TAACAAACGCTCCTTGTCTCCATGATGACACATAACAAACGCTCCTTGTCTCCATGATGACACATAACAAACGCTCCTTGTCTCCATGATGACACATAACAAACGCTCCTTGTCTCCATGTTGACACATAACAAACGCTCCTTGTCTCCATGATGACACATAGCAAACGCTCCTTGTCTCCATGATGACACATAGCAAACGCTCCTTGTCTCCATGATGACACATAACAAACGCTCCTTGTCTCCATGATGACACATAACAAACGCTCCTTGTCTCCATGATGACACATAACAAACGCTCCTTGTCTCCATGATGACACATAACAAACGCTCCTTGTCTCCATGATGACACATAACAAACGCTCCTTGTCTCCATGATGACACATAACAAACGCTCCTTGTCTCCATGATGACACATAACAAACGCTCCTTGTCTCCATGATGACACATAACAAACGCTCCTTGTCTCCATGATGACACATAACAAACGCTCCTTGTCTCCATGATGACACATAACAAACGCTCCTTGTCTCCATGATGACACATAACAAACGCTCCTTGTCTCCATGATGACACATAACAAACGCTCCTTGTCTCCATGATGACACATAACAAACGCTCCTTGTCTCCATGATGACACATAACAAACGCTCCTTGTCTCCATGATGACACATAACAAACGCTCCTTGTCTCCATGATGACACATAACAAACGCTCCTTGTCTCCATGATGACACATAACAAACGCTCCTTGTCTCCATGATGACACATAACAAATGCTCCTTGTCTCCATGATGACACATAACAAACGCTCCTTGTCTCCATGATGACACATAACAAACGCTCCTTGTCTCCATGATGACACATAACAAACGCTCCTTGTCTCCATGATGACACATAACAAACGCTCCTTGTCTCCATGATGACACATAGCAAACGCTCCTTGTCTCCATGATGACACATAACAAACGCTCCTTGTCTCCATGATGACACATAACAAACGCTCCTTGTCTCCATGATGACACATAACAAACGCTCCTTGTCTCCATGATGACACATAACAAATGCTCCTTGTCTCCATGATGACACATAACAAACGCTCCTTGTCTCCATGATGACACATAACAAACGCTCCTTGTCTCCATGATGACACATAACAAACGCTCCTTGTCTCCATGATGACACATAACAAACGCTCCTTGTCTCCATGATGACACATAGCAAACGCTCCTTGTCTCCATGATGACACATAACAAACGCTCCTTGTCTCCATGATGACACATAACAAACGCTCCTTGTCTCCATGATGACACATAACAAACGCTCCTTGTCTCCATGATGACACATAACAAACGCTCCTTGTCTCCATGATGACACATAACAAACGCTCCTTGTCTCCATGATGACACATAACAAACGCTCCAAGCCAGGGAACCAACAAAAACACACGGCAGCTGTTTCATCTGCATGATGACGCCCTCTAGTGGGAAACAGCTCTACTTGCATCACATGTACTTCAGGCACCTGCACGTGTGTCCTGGTAAAAACAAAGGTAACAAGAACACTCGGCGGATTTACCCTTTTTGCCGACTTCTCAAGACAAGTCGGCAAACCGTGGAGAATATTCGGCAGACTCTTAAGAAGATTCGCCGCGCGACGACTCTTCTTCAGATTCTGCCGAATATTCTCCACGTTTCGGGGCACTTTCAGCAGCTGCAGCTGCAAGTTTCTGAATGTTAGCTACTGCTAGCTACTGTGCTAACGATGCTAAAGCAACACAACCAAAAAAAAGTATTAATCAAGTGATCGGGACGGGAATGAAAGTCAACGGGAGCGATGATAATGATCATTTTCAGGAAGGAAACAACGCTCGACGCGGTGCTCAGGCTCACTGCTGGCTGCCTGCTGTAGCCAGGGGGGTGGAGCTGGGTGGACCGCAGTGTTTGTTTACAATAAAGTTTCAATAGTTGTCACTGTACAATACTTTAAAACAGTTGTCATGTTGCACACAATCAATTTGGTCATAGCAGCCGCTGAGCCGCCTGTAGCCTCTCCTCTCCAAACAGCAGCCCACAGTGCCTGCACCGTGAGACCGCAGTGAGAACGCTATAGCATTGCAAGAAGCTAAGGCTTAGCTGCTAAGCTAACACAACACCAGCCATGGTGGTGGTGATGTTAGCTTAGCGTAGCGTAGCTTGCTGCTGCTTGGCTGTTCAACTTCACTTCATCTCTGCCTATAATTTTTTCTTATTGTTACCCTGACACCGGAGCTGCAAAAACAGACAGATCTACAAGCTCTACAATCTCAACTATCCAACTCCTGCGTTAGTCAAAACTAAAAGCGAGTGACAGTGAGACGAGCATGTCGACCGTAGCAATGAATGGAGACCTATTTGGAATGATTAAATCCATTATTGGCCTGGAGAAAGTTACAGCCGCTCCGCCTCCTCCTCCTCCCTGGCACGGTACAATTAGCCATGTGCTATATGACGTTTTGTTTACCCTGCGACAGGGACTGAGAGAAATGCCACCGAATTCTTAATTATTTTCCTTCTCTATATGGGCACACTTGTGAAAGCTGAATGCTTTTGCATGCTTTTATTGATCTGCTGTCTGATCAGCGTGCATGATCATCATGCAGTAGCTAGATGCGCGCTCCAGTGCCGAGATTTCTTCCCGTTTCGGCGACTCTTCGTCACTTTCCGTCCGAGTTCTCAGACAGAACTCGGACCGGAAAGTGACGAAGAGTCGGCGAAAGGGGAAGACATCTCGGCAAAGATGAAGAAGAGTCGGCGACCCGAGTTCTCCAGTATTCAAAACAAATACATATACAACAATACGGTATATTATGTATACATGACAATGCTTCCATTCAAATCCATTCAATCAATGGCCTCGGAGTCAGCGTTGCTTTTGGCAGTAGTTTGTCACAGTCTCTTCAATAGTTTTCACTTAATAGTTTCAGTCACATTTTAGACACCCGGAATGTTTTAGGGTTAGTCTGGTTTTAGTCGACTAAATATCATAAGATTTAAGTAAATCAACTGTTGATTTATAGTCGAATAAAATGTATTTTGGCAGGCCTTGATGCCGTCGCAAATGACTGTTTTAAGTTAACACTTGCTGAAAATAGCCGATCTACAAGCTCACAGATCTGTTGTTTTCAGCATGCAACCAAGTGTAAAATGAGTCATTCCTGCACAACAGATTGATGTATAGCTGATGCATGAGACTTATTGACTGATGCAAGCTCGCAATTAATTTCCAATGGGAGTCACATGGTTTGACACAACCATTTGTACGGCTTTCGGCTGTGTTTCGACTGCCCCCCCCCCCCCCCCTCATACAACACAAATGTTGTGTCAAACCATGTGACTCCCATTGGAAATGCATTGCGAGCTTGCATCAGTCAATATAAAGTCTCATGCATCAGCTATACTTCAATCTGTTGTGAAGTTGTTCACAACTAGCATACAACATCAGGCACACTGGATATCTTGTCCACTAGTCCCTTTCTAACATTTTAGTTTTTGTATTTTTCATTTTTATTTGTAGTGTCTCACTCACAATTGCTGGACCCTGCACTTACTAATTTATAAGGAATACACCACCATCGGTGGGAGGAAGATTTATTTTATTTTGTTTTGTTTCGTTTGGACTACTGTTGAATTTAATTGTAATCGTTAAATTATTTGTGAATTTGAAAGGTTTAATGTATCTATTTCCAAAAGTATTTGAAGTGAAACCTTATACAGAATTGTACTTATTGTTTTAGACATTAACACAGAGATGCCTCTGGCCTTGCTTTATGCAGGTCAGGTGTTTTGGTTTGGATCAGTTCTGTTCTGATTCAGCCCGACTCTGGTTGGTCCAAGGATGGCGAGCTGCCCGTGATTGGAGGAACCCTGCAGACCGTGTTGAATTCTCCTTGGGACAGACCCAGCCCCGTAGCCTTGTTCCCCCCAGTGTGGAAGGAAATTGTCATACATACACTGCCCTGCAAGGAGCAGTGCAGTATTGGGCGGTGATGCACACAGACTACACACACTAGAACTGGACATTGTCTCACGTATATAATCCACACACTCTCTCCCCTGTGAGGAACAGTGCAGGACTGGACAATTAAGAATAGCACACACACACACACACACCCTCTGCCCTGTGAGGAACAGTGCAGGACTGGACGATTAAGAATAGCACACACACACCCTCTGCCCTGTGAGGAACAGTGCAGGACTGGACAATTAAGAATAGCACACACACGCACCCTCTGCCCTGTGAGGAACAGTGCAGGACTGGACAATTAAGAATAGCACACACACACACACACACCCTCTGCCCTGTGAGGAACAGTGCAGGACTGGACAATTAAGAATAGCACACACACCCTCTGCCCTGTGAGGAGCAGTGCAGGACTGGACAATTAAGAATAGCACACTCACACCCTCTGCCCTGTGAGGAGCAGTGCAGGACTGGACAATTAAGAATAGCACACTCACACCCTCTGCCCTGTGAGGAGCAGTGCAGGACTGGACAATTAAGAATAGCACACACACACACCCTCTGCCCTGTGAGGAACAGTGCAGGACTGGACAATTAAGAATAGCACACACACACCCTCTGCCCTGTGAGGAACAGTGCAGGACTGGACAATTAAGAATAGCACACACACACCCTCTGCCCTGTGAGGAGCAGTGCAGGACTGGACGATTAAGAATAGCACACACACAAGTATCTGCCCTGTGAGGAACAGTGCAGGCTGTAACAGCCAACACTTACACACGCTCACTAAGGTGTAGGCACTTTGTGTCTTGACTTTGGGACTATTTCATATAGCCACTTAGTGGTGTAAGGGTTTATTGTCAATTGACGTGTTTTTATTTATTGTCCTGGTTATTGCAGCATTGCATTGCATGCTTATCTTTGGATTCAAATCCTAATTGAGGAATTGATTTTGAAATGCACTTAATACTAAACTGTACTGGTTTCAACACTGCAACAGTTGCACAAGGTGTCAATCAGTCAGTGTAGTTGGGTGCACCCACAGATTTAAAAACCCCTGAGGTTTAAAAACCTAAGATTCATCTATTGATATCAAGGTATACCTATTTAATTTGTTGTTTACTGTCATGCTGTATGTTTGTGCGTAATGTTTTTCCTATTTCAATTTATATAAATGATTTGAGACTTGCATCTGGTCTCATTATTTACCCCTCTGGCTCCAGTAGACCAACCTAACTAGTCCTACGTCTAACCCTTGATTGTAACTTAGTAACTGTTCTACACCATCTATTCTATACGACACAGGTGTTACATTATATTGTTTTTAAGTTTGTACTTTTAATTGCTTTTTTACATGTATATTTATAACCTACAGTTTTATATTAACATTTTAGGAGCCGGGCGCACGCCAAAGTTCAAGTTCACGCTGGAATGATGAATGCCGGAAATTGCTGTCATTCCGGCGTACGCCCATATTTGTGTTTATGTGTGTGTGTGTGTGTGTGTGTGTGTGTGTGTGGTTTAGTGAGCAAGACTTTACTATAGTTCCTTAAAGGACCACTTCGCCACTTTCAACTTATTTATATGAAGATAATAAGGTCCTGACTAATGTTCATGATAAAAACCACAATCCCTTAGATAGCACTTTTTGTAGACTTGTTACGTAGACAGCACTAGAATTGCATTGTATGTAGTCATAGCACTTCATAGTATTATGTATAGCATAGTATAGTATATATAATAGATATTCCACTGTTACGTTCTTAGCTTACGCATGTTTCATTTTTATGTATGTGATGTATTGCCATGCTTTTTGTTCTTGCTTAATGTAAATCGCTCTGGATTAAGAGCGTCTGCTAAATGCCTAAATTGTAATCCCTGTGGGCTCCCCCAGAGTTAGTGTCCAAGTGTCCTTGAGCAAGACTCTGAACCCCTGATTGCTCCTGATGTGCTGGTTGGTGCCTTGCATGGTTTCCTCCACCATCAGTGTGTGAATGTGTGTGAATGGGTGTGTGTGATTGTGTGTGAATTGATGCACAATCCATGTAAAGTGCCTTGGATAATGGCGCTATATATAAATAGCTCCATTTACCATTTGTATTTACCATTTGAAGAACACCATGGGAACAATATTTATATTACTATAATAGTTATATTATTTATAATTTTAGAACACCAGGAACAATATTTATATTACTATAATAGTTATATTATTTATAATTTTAGAACACCAGGAACAATATTTAGATTACTATAATAGTTATATTATTTATAATTTTAGAACACCAGGAACAATATTTATATTACTATAATAGTTATATTATGTATAATTTTAGAACACCAGGAACAATATTTCACAACAATATTTTCATAAGAAGAAACTGTGAGGAACAACCTGGAGGACATTTGCACGCCTTTTATTGATTCGTTTTTTTTAAGAGTTAAGTTTTACAGAAAGTAATAAAAAAAAGAAGGGAAAGAAACCAACTCATATTAATCTTTGCTTCTCGTTATTTACCAATTAAAGGACCACTTCACCACTTTTCAACCTATCTTCATATAATGGGTCCTCACTAATAATCATGATAAAATGGCACGATTGTGTCCTACTCAGTCTGTGTCTCATAGGAGGGCTGTGGGCAGTTTAGAAACTGTCTTCCAGTGACATCATGATTAGGCAGATTTATTTTTAAACAAGATTTTTCTTTACAAAAATGTTTAGATTTTCTTTATCGTGAGAACGATGGCTACCATTTTCGCATTGCAACTTTTCAGGACTAGAAAGCCTGCAGTTTCTATTAACTTGTATTCCCCATCGATGATGTCACTGGAAGACGGTTTCTGAACTGCCCACAGCCCTCCTATGAGACACAGACCGAGTAGAAAAAAATTGCGCCATTTTTTCATGATTATTAGTGAGGACCTATTATATGAAGATGGGTTGAAAAGTGGTGAAGTGGTCCTTTAACAGTTTTATTGCCCTTAACATTATTTAGCATAATTGATTGATTGTTTGATTATATTAAACAGAAAGTACAATAAAAGTGTACTTAAAGGTAGAGTAAGTGATTTCACTTAATTCAAATATCACTTATTTTTTTGTTTTGTTGTGATAATCCTCTCTACTATAGAGTGTGCTGACCACATAAGGAGTTCCTCCCTGTCCCCAGTTAACCCCTGGGGGTCAAAAAACCTTAGGTTTCGTTTTTGACTCTCTATCCTGATTGGACGAAGGCTTAGGTCCCACAGCCAAAAACGAAACCTAAGGTTTTTTGAGTGAAATCACTTACTCTACCTTTAAGGACAAATGGACCTATCTGCTACATTTGAATTCCCATTAATCAACCTATCTAAACAAATGCTGACTAGTAGAACAATTTCAGTTAACGATGAACATCTTGCCATATTCAACCAGGTCACCAGAAACGTCCTCCTAGCCAGACTACCAAAATGTGACTACATTTCCTTATACTTAAGGCTCATACATAGTCTGGATTTACGGTGGTGGGGTGACCACCGAACTACAACATGACGTCACTGAGGTGACCACCGAACTACAACATGACGTCACTGAGCCGCGGTGAAGAGCAAACCACCGCCACCACTCCAGCCCTTCTCTCTGTTTTTACTCACCACCGCTCAACGTTATTTCAGCTCCGGTGGTCACCTCACCACCGGAGCGGTGGTCACCTCATCACCGGAGCGGTGGTCACCTCATCACCGGAGCGGTGGTCAGCTCATCACCGAAAATCCAGACTATGAATAGGACTTTACCCCTCAATTAGACCCCCCCCCCAATAGAGCTGCCTCTACAGGTTTCTATAGGTCTCAGGTCCACCTTCTCTGTCCATCAACCCTTACACAATAACACAACACAGTGAACAATAACCCTTACACAATAACACAACACAGTGAACAATAACCCTTACACAATAACAACACAGTGGACAATAACCCTTACACAATAACAACACAGTGGACAATAACCCTTACACAATAACAACACAGTGGACAATAACCCTTACACAATAACACAACACAGGCTGTGTTCTGCCCATCAAACACAAATGTTTGGTCAAACCATGTGACTCCCGTTGGAATTGCATTGTGGCAAGACACAGAACATGTGTTCTGAATGCGTGTATGGGGCCTTACAAAACATTTCAACTTTAACAACATACTTATCATCATAAAAGTAACAGGTCTATAATCTGTTATTCTTCACTTAAATTCTTCACTTCATTCATAATCTAAATGATTAAAAGCCATTACCAACTGCATGTACTTGTAAAATGTTTATCAAAGCAGTTTTGTTTAATCAGAACAATTAATCCATTGATTTAAATTTATGATCTCATCTTTAAAATCAATTTTTTTAAATATATATATATATTTTTTATCCCACGATTTTGTAACCCATTTCTCACCCCTGTGTCAATCATCTAATGTGATCCTGGGCTCTACACACCCTCCACCAACCTAGTCCCCATATATGGGGGACAAGGGGAGAGCAACGGACTTGAACCCATGCTTCCTTCATGCCTGAGTGTCCAAGTTGCTCCTTTACACCGGACAGGGGGGAGTTTCCCTGGTTGGACGTAGCGCGTGGAAGGAACACGTTATTCCAACCAGTTCCTTTCCCCTCCAACAGGCGGGGAATCCTCCTTTTAAGGAGGATTAACCATCTCTGACAAGTCACCTTAGTGCCGGGACACTTTAAGGAACATTTCTATTCATTTATTTTAACGATTTTATTGTAGCTTTCTTTTTTTTTTATATATTTTTTATCCCACGATTTTGTAACCCATTTTTCACCCCTGTGCCAATCATCTACTGTGATCCTGGGCTCTACACACCCTCCGCCAACCTGGGGAGAGCAACGGACTTATTGTAGCTTTTTAAAGGACCACTTCACCACTTTTCAAATGACCTTCATATAAATGGTCTTCACGACCAGTGACATCGATGGGGAATACAAGCTAATAAAAACGGCAGACTTTGTATTCCTGGAAAGTTGCAATACGAAAATGGAAGCCATCGTTCTCATGATATGAAAAATCTCTCTCTCTCTCTCTCTCTCTCTCTCTCTATATATATATATATATATATATATATATATTATAGATATCGTTCATTTGTATAGATAACGATCAGGCTTATCGAGCCGGGTTCTTATCGATAACGATCACCTTATCGATCAGACTTATTGAGACCACTGTCGAGCATTTTCTATTATTTTGTGGAAAGACGGGAGACGATAACGTTCTAAACAGAACCAGTATATTTTATCAAGGGCCTTCAAATACAGTACTTTTCTAACAGATGGAAGGCAATTGACCTTCTTACCAAAATAATAATATTAAATAAACTGTTAACTGGTTAATATGTCACTTTAAAAGCGTAATGTTGTTCACCTGGACAGCGCTGGTCGGCAGGTATCAATACACTTTTAGACCAACATGTTTGTGCCAGCGTGGATGATTAAATGTATTCTTTGATCGCCTCTCGTCTTGATTGTTTAAATATGACGTCATGGGCCGTAACATGCTCCATAACAGGCTTGATAAGCCCAAAGCTTATTGATAACAGGTACTCAATAAGCCCAAAGATTATTGATAACAGGTATATTCAATAAGCCCAAAGCTTATCGATAACAGGTACTGGATAAGCCCAAAGCTTATTGATAACAGGTACTCAATAAGCCCAAAGATTATTGATAACAGGTACTGGATAAGCCCAAAGCTTATTGATAACAGGTATATTCAATAAGCCCAAAGCTTATTGATACGGTGCGGTGCGGTACGGTACGGTTAGGTTTAGACATAGTTTTACTGAGGTTAACCCATTCTGACCTGAGATCAGATTCATACGAGGTTTCCACTGGACACACACTGGTCTGATTAACCCATTCTGACCTGAGATCAGATTCTAAAAATGTCAGTCGTTCTTTGATTTTTGAAAAATAGCAGACCTACAAGCTCGTAGCGCGCCACTCGGTGG